>NW_015641038.1:1013631-1031456 GCF_001515625.1 Sinocyclocheilus rhinocerous | reverse complement strand
TATATATATATAGAGAAAGATATATATACACACACACAAAAGAAAGAGAAAATAGGTAAAGAAGAATCACATGGCCATGTGAATGCTAACAGAAGAGATCAGTTAAATCATATAACGGTGTCTCATCAGATGAGGAGTCTGTGCCCAAATTAGGTGTCGGTCTGTGCACGAGAGAAAGAAGAATGCGTTACATCACAGACGGTGGCAATGTGGGCACGGCTGGTGGAATCTGGCTGCTGTGAGTCTCCAGAGAGAGATTTACCCTGCGTCTGGCACGAACACATCAAAACTGGATAATCTGCCTTTCCCATAAACGTCTCCTCGCACCCGCTCCCCCTCCCAGTGCCGGACAGCGGTGGTGTCAGGGATGGCACATATCTCATCAGTCACGCTGAGCTCGGTCTGCCAAGACTGCACCCGATGGAGACGCAACCCTCCACCCTAACACCCTCTTTCTCTTGCGCTTTCCTCCCTCATCCAACCAGCTTCACTTTTTAATGTTGATGTGTTTCCACACTGTCTATTGTCTGCCAGGTCACGTGTGATAGCAAGAGGGAGAGTGAAAGAAATAGAGAAGGGAAAAGGATATGTTATACCCACTATGTTAAATTCATCTCTTTCTTCAATCTCATTTTGGAGTAGCAGACAGCCAAAAATCGCACTCAGCTACTTCAGGCTGCCTTTTAACCGTGGCCAACTGGGCTGGGCCTACAGGCATCAGAGGAATCAGACAGAGTGGAAAGCCGTCGCTCAGACCCTAATTTGTTTACGTGCCGATTTTACTCATACGAGGGCTGAAAACATGAGGGCTTGGACTACACGGCCAAACGGCTTTTATCTCGCTCACTCCAGCTGACTTTACCACAGACAGCATGTAGATTTCAACGGTTGTGGTTACTTGCTCCGTAAATACATACACACATCTAATGTACTTATAACATCAGAAACAGAGATAGACAAACCACTGGTCACTGTCTGCCAGAAACAGACGGGAGCTCAAGAGCTCAATGACAGTATTATATGACACATAAAGACACCTGAAGCATATACGGTGGTCTCAAAATTGTCTTTGGACACAATGAAAAAATGTATAACCATCACTGCATTTGATATCAACACACACACAAAAATCTATCAGAATTAACTTGACTGTCATGAGCCATTTTTTTTTATTATTATTATTTTTAATCAAGTGGTGGGTGATTTTTAGTTGATGTAAGAAGTCTGTTCTCCTCTGGCAGAGTAACCACAGGTGTAGTTTATCATTAGTTTATCACATTAATTATCAACATGACAAGTAAAAAGTTGAACAACTACAAAGTCCTTTTTGTTTTCATGTAAAAAAACATATATCTATTGCTTTATAATTTCAAATCTAATGAACTTCTTTTTGCTTAATATTAATGAAATATTTTGCTTGAAAAGTGTATGAAGGCTTTTTACATTGTTGTAACAAAACTATATTTTTAGTAAATGCTGTTCTTTTGAACTTTCTGTTCATCAAAGAATTCTGAAACAAATGTATCATGGTTTTCAACACTGATAATAATAGGAAATGCCTCTTGAGCACAAAATCAACAGTAGTGTATTTCTCCCAAATAAATGACATTTGGAATTTGACAATACTTTGTATCTGATTGAATGAAATTACATTTTCAAGTATGGAACCTGTTTCTTTACCAGAGTTAAAAATAAATAAATACATTAATTAATTATTATATTTTAAAAAATCACATATCATGAACACAACCAGAAGATTGCATCATTCATGACGTAATGACTTCTTGTATTTCCTAACTCATGACACATCTGAGCTAACAAACGTAGCAACTTACGCTGTTGTTTGAATCTTCCCTGCATTCCTATGCACCCGTGGGGACTGGTGAGTGTGAATCACATGGCCATGTGAATGCTAACAGAAGAGATCAGTTAAATCATATAACGGTGTCTCATCAGATGAGGAGTCTGTGCCCAAATTAGGTGTCGGTCTGTGCACGAGAGAAAGAAGAATGCGTTACATCACAGACGGTGACAACATGGGCACGGCTGGTGGAGTCTGGCTGCTGTGAGTCTCCAGAGAGATTTACCCTGCGTCTGGCACGAGCACACCAGAACTGGATGATCTGCCTTTCCCATAAACGTCTCCTCCCTCCCAGTGCCGGACAGCGGGGGTGTCAGGGATGGCACGTATCTCATCAGTCACGCTGAGCTCGGTCTGCCAAGACTGCACCCGATGGAGACGCAACCCTCCACCCTAACACCCTCTTTCCCTCTCGCTTTCCTCCCTCATCCAACCAGCTTCGCTTTTTAATGTTGATGTGTTTCCATACTGTCTATTGTCTGCCAGGTCACGTGTGATAGCAAGAGGGAGAGTGAAAGAAATAGAGAAGGGAAAAGGATATGTTATACCCACTATGTTAAATTCATCTCTTTCTTCAATCTCATTTTGGAGTAGCAGACAGCCAAAAATCGCACTCAGCTACTTCAGGCTGCCTTTTAACCGTGGCCAACTGGGCTGGGCCTACAGGCATCAGAGGAATCAGACAGAGTGGAAAGCCGTCGCTCAGACCCTAATTTGTTTACGTGCCGATTTTACTCATACGAGGGCTGAAAACATGAGGGCTTGGACTACACGGCCAAACGGCTTTTATCTCGCTCACTCCAGCTGACTTTACCACAGACAGCATGTAGATTTCAACGGTTGTGGTTACTTGCTCCGTAAATACATACACACATCTATGTACTTATAACATCAGAAACAGAGATAGACAAACCACTGGTCACTGTCTGCCAGAAACAGACGGGAGCTCAAGAGCTTCAATGACAGTATTATATGACACATAAAGACACCTGAAGCATATACGGTGGTCTCAAAATAGTCTTTGGACACAATGAAAAAATGTATAACCATCACTGCATTTGATATCAACACACACACAAAAATCTATCAGAATTAACTTGACTGTCATGAGCCATTTTTTTTTATTATTATTATTTTTAATCAAGTGGTGGGTGATTTTTAGTTGATGTAAGAAGTCTGTTCTCCTCTGGCAGAGTAACCACAGGTGTAGTTTATCATTAGTTTATCACATTAATTATCAACATGACAAGTAAAAAGTTGAACAACTACAAAGTCCTTTTTGTTTTCATGTAAAAAAACATATATCTATTGCTTTATAATTTCAAATCTAATGAACTTCTTTTTGCTTAATATTAATGAAATATTTTGCTTGAAAAGTGTATGAAGGCTTTTTACATTGTTGTAACAAAACTATATTTTTAGTAAATGCTGTTCTTTTGAACTTTCTGTTCATCAAAGAATTCTGAAACAAATGTATCATGGTTTTCAACACTGATAATAATAGGAAATGCCTCTTGAGCACAAAATCAACAGTAGTGTATTTCTCCCAAATAAATGACATTTGGAATTTGACAATACTTTGTATCTGATTGAATGAAATTACATTTTCAAGTATGGAACCTGTTTCTTTACCAGAGTTAAAAATAAATAAATACATTAATTAATTATTATATTTTAAAAAATCACATATCATGAACACAACCAGAAGATTGCATCATTCATGACGTAATGACTTCTTGTATTTCCTAACTCATGACACATCTGAGCTAACAAACGTAGCAACTTACGCTGTTGTTTGAATCTTCCCTGCATTCCTATGCACCCGTGGGGACTGGTGAGTGTGCTTTTTGTAATGTCTTAGACTTACAAAAACAGTTCCAAAAGACTGACCGTGCATCACAGTGCCCATGGGCAACACTCTAAACTGCTTCCAGCTATTGAATGCACCCTAAGAGCTAAGAGCTAATAGTGATAAAATGAAAAGACAAACATAGAAATAGTCCCTCAAGGACTGACAGCTAAGGCAGAACAAATGCTATTCTCCAGTCAATGACGCTAATGTGATGTATGAAAAGGTAGAAGTTAATCTGAGAGCATAAGGAACATATCAACAATGGTATAGCCTTGTACTGCTGTATTTTAACAGAAAGGTTTGAGTGTATGAAATAGTGTTTAAGAACATGATAGATGGAAGATTGAAGAAAAACAGTCTTTTTCTTCAGATTATAGTTGGGCAAGTATAGCTCAACTTTTTGTATTATTATTAGCAACACCTAAATTAATGTTGAAAAAGTTCCAAATAAGTTACAATTATTATTATTATTTAGGGACTTATTATTTTTCAATATTACGCTATATACAAAATATATGTAAATCAAACGATATTAACATGCAAGCACAATAATGCAAGAAACTAATAATTATTATTGTAATTATTTTTGATACAGTTGTCCTTGACTGTAAAAATCTGATTACACAAACCTTGTCTCCTGTAGCTATATGTGCTGTTTATGCCATGATGAAACGTTCCTATGAGGTAAAATACTTTGCTTTGTCTAGTTCACTCTTTGCAACAGCAGTCTACTATTTTCGCAAATCCGTTACAGCAAACAATAATTGTGCCTTTCTAAACATCCTAAATCCTTGTTTCTACGACAGCATGATTCAATTTTGCAAGCACATTACTCCATCATTTCTTTTTTTTTTCAAGCGATCCACTCAACTCCACACGTTTCTTCAATTTGATTATTTCAAACAATAAATAATAAGCACAGGAAGACCAAAAATGGCGAGCTTACAAGGTAAATGATGAAGCAATTATATTTGTTTGCAGATATCCTTACGATACGTGCCTCTTCTCTGCAAACATGGCTCAATCACACTCAGACAAAATGATTGGATAAAGACATGTCAATAAGATCTATATGAGCTACAGTACAAAAGTAATCTTTAGAACTTTAATGCAGTTTTATTTAAAAATAACAAAATCAAAAAAATAACAAATAAAATGATAATAAAATAATATAAAATTAAATAAAACCTAAAAACAAAAATAAAATAACTTAAAAAATATATATTTTTAAATCTTTTATGTCAACAACAAAAGACATGGGGAAAAATGGATTTAAAATTGTTTTTCCTTGCTCTCCACGACCAATCAAAATAGACATGCATATTTGGGCTGCGATCCAACCACTGTACTAAATCTTTATGCGTGGTAAAGCAATGACATCACCCCTCTTCCTGTGCAAATGACCAGCACTTCCTTTAATGGGCCAGATCTCTTACATCGAAATGCATGTGAGTTGTTATGATCCAATGGGTGAGCTGAGCTACTGTAATACAGCTTGTCTCCTCATGTGTTCCCACATGACAGTGAGGATGGGGAAATTCCCTCAGGGTCCCCTCTCTCATGTGGATGTTGGGTGTAATCTCTTCATCTGGATGTGTCAGTGACGTACAGTAAGACTAGTCGTGAAAGCCCTGAACATTGCAGACTTGGAAAAAATAAAAACAAGCTACATTTCAAAAAGCTTTGTGTGGATAAATCCGGAGATGATAGGTTCTAGTCGGCGACTGAAAGGTATTTTCCTCGATGATAGCCTTTCTCTCATGTGCTCACACACTCTGAGATGAAACGGCAAGTAAAGCTCTGAATGAAATAGTTTTGTCTGCATCTTTGACGTGGTAAGTTATTAAGTGACACATCTTACCGTACCCAGTGCGAAAAGAGAAAAACGTGCTTATAAATCTCTCCACTTGACATCTAGAGAGAGAGAGACTTTGCCTTAGGAAACTTGGGATGGAGAACTGAAGGAAAATTCTATTTTGGTTCTTCCAAAAAGGGGGGTTTGCGAAACACAGACAGTAAGATTCTGTGTGCAACAAAAACCCAGAGGAATTTTGCTCAAACACTGTTCCATTCTGTTTAATTGTCCACAAAATGACAATGCCAATGGCTAATTTAGTTTCATTTGCTACTAAATCTGATTAATTCTATATTCCAGTGAATTACACACTCCTTAGAGGCAGGGTTTTCTATAAAAAGTCCCTCTCCAACGTTTATCTCAAATATGTGACCCTGGACCACAAAACCAGTCTTAAGGGTCAATTTTTTTAAACTGAGATTCATACATCTTCTGAAAACTAAATAAATAAGCTTTTCGTTGATGTATGGTTTGTTAGGATAGGACCATATTTGGCTGAGATACAACTATGTGAAAATCTGGAATCTGAGGGTGCAAAAAAAATCAAAATATTGAAAAAATCACCTTTAAAGTTGTCCAAATGAAGTTCTTAGTAATGCATATTACTAATCAAAAATTAAGTTTTGACATATTTACGGTAGGAAATGTACAAAATATTTTCATGGAAATATTACTAATCAAAAATTAAGTTTTGACATATTTACGGTAGGAAATGTACAAAATATTTTCATGGAACATGATCTTTACTGAATATCCTAATGATTTTTGGCATAAAAGAAAAATCAATAATTTTGACCCATACAGTGTAGTTTTGGCTACTGCTACAAATATACCCGTGCTACTTATGACTGGTTTTGTGGTACAGGGTCACATATGTGGTCTTCAATAGACAGTTAACGTTAAGTTTAGTCCAATTCAGCTTTAACCAAATATTATAAGAACAGCTGACAGCCAAAAGAAACAATACCTAACCAGCCAATAATATTTTTTTTCTCCACATCAAATAGCCTCCAACAGGGTTAGCAACACTTCAAATGAACAAATAGTCTACTAGTTGGTCCGGGCCTGCTGTGCTTCTGTCTGCTCAGATTACCAGCTCAAGAGTCAGTAAGGCATGACCCATCTGTTCAGTTATACTGACCCCAGAACTGTAGTTAACGGAGACATTGTCTGTCTGACTGTTTCTCACGCTACAGGGACTGTCAAAAATACTATGGAATATTTATAGCACCCCCATGTGGACAAATCGTTGCTCTGCTATTCTTATTAAACATCAATGTCTATATATTTTCTTTTATCACTTAGTACTTCATAGAAAGGTATATAGACCCCAGATTAAATGGAAACGAGTTAGAATTGACAGTGATTATAGTAGTGCATCATAAGCATTATGTTCCTGAATGAACCAAACTAGAGTAATAACAAATGCAGTTGCCCGAAATGAATGACAGATCTTTCATAATGACAGCTAGAGGAATATAAAACAATAAACGCAGTTATCGTCGTCTGATCTAGTCAAAATAAATAATCACATAGATTGTATTAAGCAGAAATCTTTTCAAAATATATCACATAATAGCTGCAGGGGTCTCCTGAGGGAAGCGTATAGCTGCAGGGAAATTATGCTAATCCTTCATTACATTTTTCATACCGTCAAAGTAATGTTTTCCTACTGTTTTGCTGAATTATGAACACATGTGATGCTACTGTAATAAATCAGGACATATTTTCTGCCTCAACAGGTTCCACAAAACCAGGCTCCACATGTCACCTTCCACTAAGGCAACCTGCTTAACACACAAACACACACATGCTGATTATATTTATTAGATTAGATTAGATATTACATTATTGATACAGATTATTTAGAATATAAATTAAAAATATAATCATTTGTTATTATAATTTCTATGCCCTTTTCCTAATCTTCAACAAACACCCATTTTCATTAACACATTTATATAATGCATATATACACACATATATGTGGATGGTTGGATGGATATAGTAACGTTCATTACATATTTTTGCATTTATTAAGCTGTTTTGCTCATGGGAACCACAATGAATGCGATTTCAGCTTTTACTCTCCTTGTGGAGACATTTTGTCCACATAATGTAAGCAAAACCTCACAAACACACAAGTCTTTGAGGGAATACTTTAAAGCATGGAAAATCAAACTAAAAGTGCCAGTGCCAAACAGCTGATGTTATGGCTAGTGTTATTTTTGGATCAATGGCAGTCCTTCATTAAGTACAGTAGAAAAGTCTGTATATGTATAGTATGTTACATAAAGGAGGAAGGTGACAGGTGACAATTTGGTGGCTCTGTTTATTTACTTTTCAGACTTGAAAATTAATTGAATAGGTAATTTATTCATGATTCATGTGTGTTTGAATGCAGAACATCCACTGACTTCTCTCTCAAGTAGCGATTTCTCCACAGAGTTATGATAATACAAAACGATTATTGTGCACTATAACTAATTATATATGTTAAACATCATGATAGGCCCTACAGCATAGAGGCTCTAAACCTGAGACTGACATGAGGTGGAACTGGAATGATACATATAAAGCAATCAACTGAAACGTATACGAAATCATCTGATTGCAATCAGCCCCCGAATTGTGATTGTAATAAATTGTTGATTCATTCACGTGTTTTTGATTCATCGTGCTTGCACTTTCTCTAGCTTTATTTTTTTTCTCATCAGAAAAGCAATTCACCGAGACCCAAGATGAGTAATGATGGTACATTACGTTTTTAACCAGTCCTTTGCATGAGCGATGGATTTTTTTAGACATATGATAATATATCACCTCTTAAAATGTTTGCGGCAGCTAAGTGGAACACCTTAGAAAGCGTGATTAATTATCAAACTAAAATAATGCAACAAAGGCCTTAAATGTGAAAACAAACTACAAAACTTCCAGCACACAATAAAGACAATATGTGAAAACAAAATGGACATAATATGAATTAAGACACTGTGTGAAGTTCTGGGTCCCGGCGGTGGTGGAAAGCCCAAATAATTAAAATGGAACAGTAGCTATAACACACCGTAACCAACACCGCACTACATTTTTTCCCTTGTCAGAGACGCTGAGCTCGAGCATATCATATAATGTACAAGGTGTGCTTTTATACCCTGGCACGGATGCAAAAATAACAATCTCTCAGGTTCGACTGAGCCTAATCACATTGCTCATTGGCATGTTCCTATGTTTCCTCATAGGAGAGCAGCTGAAATAAATGAGCGACATTCAGTTCTATGTTTAGGAAGAAAGAAAAACCCTTCTGAATGGACTAAATGCAGTATCTTTAAAGGCAGGACTATAGCCGGAGAGTCAGGTCTGTAATGCACTTACAGTCAGAGGTTCATCGCTCAATCTGTGATGAAGGAGTGTGTCCAAAACCATGTGCTGGATCCATTACCTGTGAGGAGGCCCACACCACACAAGGGATGAGTAATATATTCCTATACATCGCTGTGTATATTATGTATTTCCTGGCAATGGCACTCCATTGCCAGTATAATAAATATATTATTCTATCCAGCGTAGACAACTGTACTACTATTCAGTTAGTTTTTTTAACAGTCACAGCAGCTGCTGGTTTTGATTTGATGATGGAGTCTACATATATGTAACATATGGGCAACAGGTTTGCAGCGTTCCAGTTTGGATGTATTAATAAAATCATCGCAGCAGTTTTCATCATATTAACAGGCACAAGACAAACGCATGACAGGAAGGTTGAGAGGCGATGTGTAACAGCATTTGCAAACAGATGCTGAAGAGCTTTCAGTACATTTGCAGTTGTGTGCCATTTTTAACTTAGAATATATTTATAATGCGTTTCCAAAACATTTTTTCCCTTAAAGTTTTTTTTCCGCCATATATTTTTTTTGTTTGTTTTTTGGCTATAAAATGATATTTAGACAATTAAGAATCTAGACACTTAAGCACTTAAAATGTATGAATTGCACTGCATCAGATAACAAAATATCTGAATTTCTATCTGTAAAAAAATAAAATAAAATGATGCTTTTCTGAAGTATATGGTTACTTATGGTACTGAAGTATATGGTTATATGGTAATCAACTGGTCTCAAGATGATTTTAGTGGGTTAATAAAGTCATTTGCCATCAAGTTTATACAGGTGTCCTAGCAAAGTTGCTATGGATGTAGTTCATCTCATTAACTGCATGTTCCACCAAAATTTGAAAATCAAAGTGCCCAAATACTTTTTACTGTTCAATGGTTCTGTCAGCCGAATTTTTTTTAAATAAATTATTTCTTATAACATGGATGGCAATAACTAATTACAAGGATGCATTAAATTCATCAAAAGTGATAGTGAAGACATTTACACTGTTGAAAAATTTTTGAAATTTCTGTTCATCAGAGAATCCTGAAAAAAATCTATCACGGTTTCCACAAAAAATTTAAGCAACACAACAGTTTTCAACATTAATGTTGAAATGTTTCTTGAGCACCAAATCAGCATATTAGAATGATTTCTGAAGGATCATGTGACTCTGAAAACTGAAGTAATGGCTGCAATGCAATTCATCTTTGCCATCACAAGAATAAATTACATTTGAAGAAAAACAGAAAACTGTTATTTTAAATTGTAATAATATTTTATAATATTGCTGTTTTTACTGTATATTTGATCAAATAAATGCAGCCTTGGTGAGCATAAGAGACGTATTTCAAAAACATTTTTAAAAAATCTTTACAAATCTCCAAACTTTATTTTTTTTAAATAAAAAAATAATTTTTCTGTAACCTGTATACAGTATTGATGTTCCTAGGAGTATGATATAAATACTACACAAGTACCAAAGGTACTTATGATATTACCATGGCTTTTTGGATGTGTACCATAGAAGTACCACGGTATTCTTGGAAGTACTCGAGTTAGTAAGTTAGTAAATGTCATGGTATATGAATTTTAGTGCCATGACATATTTCCAAGTACTAAACTTGTAGTATTACCATGTGAGATCATCACTGTACCACGGTACCGCCAGTAATTACTTTTAAAGTTATGGTACATGAATATGCTAATCGTTCAGTTTTATCATCTGATACCATCACTGTACTTCCACAGTATGTTAAAAAAAGTTTAGCTTTTATGCAATATAAAAGATTCCTCCCCCCAAAAAAACAAATATTACAAATGCCTACTATAAACAGTGTCTATCGGTTTATGTGTGTCCCTCCGGTGCATCTGTGGTCAATATCCATTGTAGTCAGGTTTTTAGAGCCTGCTTCTGTGTTTCAAATTGGTCACAGCATGAAGGTGTTAGGCAATGTTTGTTGTCTTTCTCGGGGTCGCTCTTCATTGGGCAGTGTCAGGGTAGCCCTGTCTTATCAGCAGGGCCCTGTAGCAGCAGCAGGCTAACCCCCTCACACAGGGAGCGGCAGGGAGCCACAGGGTCACTGCCGGCCCGCTACCTCAGAGAGAACAATCCGACGGAGCCAAATATACACATATCGCTTAAGTAAATAAATATGTCTCCCAGCCCCAAAGCCATCCCAGTGCTGCTGCCTGACTGACCCTTTCTTTCAAAATACACTTATACTCACCACTGTTTATCATCAGCGAAGAAGACATCTTGGTTCATGTCAGGATCACTGTAAAAGAAACAAAAAGCTTAAATCTCACTTCTTTCTCTCTCTCACACACATCCTGATGAACTAATCACATCCCTGAATCAACTACCGTGCTGTTTTCATTATTGAAACTGTTAATGAAATTTGTTACACATTCACATTTGGGAAGAGACTAGCGAGATTCAGCGAGTTATTCCTAAGATCTATGCTTTCAATATGTGATTATTGATTAGCCATAGAGCAAAGGAAAATATTAACTTAACAGACAGCCATAAAGCGGAAAAAAAACAAAACAACAAAGCCTGTCACAACTCACTGGGGCACCGGGTAATAAATATATCACACGCCTAACCATCTTCAGCTAGTTTAAATGCATATTTATAGCCATGACTGGCTAGGTGTAAACAACACCTCTATTAACCCTGCATGTTATTATCATGTACAAATGTATACTTCATCAATCCAGGGTCACAGAAAAGCAACACACTACTTAGCCTCGTCAATTTATTTGATGGGCTCTGCAACCTTATTCACCTGTTTATTTGTCAAGCAGTCAACTATTTTCCAGTGCAACTTTTTGCCTTTTTGTTTTCTGAAAATGGGATTTTGTGTAAGGGCAATTTCAATTTCAATGCAAAGGCAAGAGAATAAAATACAAGTTGAGGGGGTTCCATTTATTGAGGCCAGCTTGTTGTGTAGCACTGACAGGAAGGGGAGAAATGAAAGTCCAACTCTTGTCCCAGTTGTTCATAGTTAAAGTGTGTGGGCAGATGGAAGGACTAAAAGCAATGTGCAGACATTGAAGGTCTATAAAAGCTTAGTGTCTCGGGCCTGGTGGCAGGGCTGGACTGGGGTTAAAATTCAGCCGCGACTCTTCGCCATAACCACAGTGCACATTCAGTATATTTTATCTGTCGAGCTGAAGCAACGCAAATTCGGCGTCTGTTTTCAAGCATTTGCAACTCTCAGTTCTTTACAGGGATTAAAAGGTTTACCAACGTTCGTCTCCACTTGTGTCAGTCGCTTTTTGGTCCTCCTGTTCCTTATAAGACGTTTGGTTGTGTACGCCGCTTGACAGGTGAGAAATTGTGAACGTTTCACTTCAAAATCAAAATGCTCTAGTTTATGTATGGCGCGCTCAGTTTCCGGATTCCCATATATGGATTGTCGCCTGTGAACACGTGAGATTATTGGAAAATTTAAAGTGCCTATAAAGCCTGGTGATTCGTCAAATCCGACGCTTTTTATTTTACTGTTTACAAAGTGAATATGGCTGTCATAAAGACTGAAAAATATCTCAAGACAGTTATTTCAGAGATATTTCAGGGTATTAGACTTGAAATTAATGGAACTGGCTGCTTTATGACATTTCTAAAGTGTAAAAAAAAATTTCCGTAGATGGCTCAAACAACAAGTTTTTTGTTTTTGTTTTTGTTTTTTGCAGCATTTTGCAGCATTAATTTAATATTTAAGGCTCGCCGAAACCTTAAACATTTCAGCAATCAAATAAGAACTATTTGTGTAAAAATAAAACAGGTTATTTCGGATCCACCATAAAAGCCATATATCTCAGTGCAGAGTAATTCACTTCTCTTAAAAAGCAATGCTGGACCTCTTTTAGCTCTATACAGCGCATTTATCTCGATTAACAGTTCCCTCCTCTTTTCTCCTACATTTGTCGTGGTTGCACTGTCAGAACTGTTTAGACGAACAAAAAGCCTGCTTGTTTTGACATATGGTTTCTCGGTTTTGTTTTTGTTGATAATGAGAAACATGTTCCTTGGCTTGCAGTGCCAAAGCCTGAGGGTTTGCAGTTGTGGAGCGCCTGAAAGAAACTGTGAGGAAATTACCTGAAGCACATGCCTCTTTTGTTTCAGTGCTAGCATGGCTAACGTGGCCTAAATCTCACAGAACTGAAAATGTTGAGACGTAGGATGTAGATTGGACCACTGATGCAGTGGCGTAACTACAGACAGTGCAGGCAGTGCAGCCGCACTGGGGCCCGTGCCGCGGGGGGGCCCCGGGGGCCCCGCAGCGCACGCGGGCCCTGCCCACATTGCAAGCGACTGAGGTTTTGGGTTCTAATCCACCCTCGTGTAGTTTTTTTTTCTCTCTCATTAAAACCAAAGTTGTTCATCAGTGATTGTATATCAAGAGCAAGGACATGTTTGTGTGCATTTTGTTTTGTGCTTTTACCAGAACAAAGCCTACGATCGTCTGTGTGAAGACTGCGCATTGTGCGAGATGTCGCAAAAAGTGGCGGGGGTCGTGGGGACACATGTCCCACCCGTAAATAAAAATATAACACAGAATGAATAGTCTTGTTTTATTTGTTATTTGTCATTTCCACGACTTTCCAAAAAAGGAGACAAATATTTAGATTAACATGTCAAATTTGCCGTCACTCGAGGGAGTGTATAGAAACACCCTCCCAGACAGCAACATAGTGTTGGCCCAGATCTGGCCCATGTGAAATCCATGCGGGCCAGATGTGGGCCGGATCTGGGCCGAAACGGTCTGCTGTCTGGGCTCCCAAGCAGAGGCTAATTCTTTTTTTTTTTAGTCATTTATGTGGGGTCTCCTCGAGAGTGTATGTAGCCTAATGTTAAAGTGATTATATTGCGTTTCATTTTTAATAAAGTTAATTTAGAAAAACGTTTTGAGCATTTTTGTTCGTTAAATGTAAGTTTTTTTTAAAGTAACCACCAAGCGCCAGCGGCAGACAGTGAGCTTATCATAGCCTATGTTTGATCAATTTAGCCTTCTCAAATCATCACGACTTGCCTAAAATAAAATCTATAGATATAAAACAGTTCATGCGGTCAGGCGCACGCACCGCCGTGTGTGTTAGAGTGAGACGCACGGAAAGAGTTTCAATTTGAGTTTCGATGTTCAATTTATTATAAGAAACTGATAAGATACTGATTTTAGTTGGTCTAAATTAAGTAGGTTAGGCACAAAGTTGCATATATGGGTTCCCTTCTAGACACGAGCGCTGTGTGTTTGTATGTGCTTCATAACCGTGCACCACCAGGGGGCCCGTCATAATAGCCTGCACTGGGGCCCGTCATTACTAAGTTACGCCACTGCACTGATGTCAGCTCATTATATTGCAGGTATCATACTAGATTTTATAACTATAGTCTAATGGCTAGGATTGTCGTGAACGTTTATCTTCTCATGGACTTTCACAAGCTCCTATATGGCTAAGAATGCTTCATATTGTCAGCTAGCTTAAAAATCTGATGCTGCCATGGTTGACAGTGGATATAGAGTAATTTTGCTGACTAAATGGGCCTTTAAAACTGTGTGTATTTTCAGTACATAGCCTACATCAGGATTTATAAAAATCTACCCTGATTTGGTCTGGCAGTCTTTTGACGCTGACATTAAGTGACGTCAGTAGTAACCCAGTTAATTGAAGTAAATGCTATAAAGATGCAGTTTGCGTTACCAAATTTAGCAGTCACAATCAAAAAAAGCAATTTGCAGGGAGCTCGGGTTTTACAAATGGTATCGGTGCAATCAACTACACTCATGTTGTAAGGCGCCGGCAGAGATTGAATTCACTTTCATCAACACAAGTTACATTGGTTTCATCAGTATGCAATAAACCTGTGATGAGTAAATGGCTCTGGCCAGCACGCATTGCTTCATTTTATCAAATAGTGGATGTTGTTAAGTTGTGTATGATGCTTGCCTCATGGTGAGAAGCTTGCGTGTGATGCGTTTCATCTGTATTCTACTAGTCTGACCTTATATAATTTTATTATTCATTCTCCACTCAGGCAAGAATGGGAATCCTCTCAAAGCCCCGATTGACCACAGGGTCAATCAGGTGATAATCACCCTGTTCACAAGGCCATAGATCTGGTGAGAGCTGAAGAGAGTGAAATAGAGAGGAAAAAGGAAGGAGAGGAGTCGAATGTAACAAAGGAAATCAGGTGTCTTTGTTTTGCAAGTATAATTCGTTTCTGGAAATCTGTTCATAATCTGAATTCTGGTGAAATTATTGTTGTGTAAAATTTAAATATTAGAACATCATTATTATAACATCTTTAAACGGTGAATATCGCTTTTGCAAAAATGTTGCCACAGGCACATATTTTTCATCAGCCTGGGTTGCAAAAATATGCACCCATATGAATTTACCTAATGCTTACTAATGGTGTGTTCAATGAAAGACAGAACTGTGTGTGTGTGTGTCATTTGTTAAAGGGTTAGTTCACCCAAAAATGAAAACTTGCTGAAAATTTACTCACCCTCAGGCCATCCAAGATTTTTTTTTCATCTTAACATATTACATTAGATTTGTATCAATTGCTCACCAATGGATCCTTTACAGTGAATGGGTGCCACTAGAATGAGTCCAAACAGCTGCTAAAATCTGCAAGTAATGTAAGTAATCCACAGGCTGTGCATTTGTAATAGATCACAAGACGTTAATTGATGTGTGGATCTCGTATGGATCATGAGTCATGTGGATTACTTGTGGATTATTGTGATGTTATTTACAGCTGTTTGGACTCACTCTAGTGGCACCCATACACTGCAGAGGATCCATTGGTGAGCAAGTGATAATAATCTAATGTAATATGTTAAGATGGAAAAAAATCATGGATGGCCTTGGGTCTCTCATTCTGACAGCACCCATTCAGCGCGGAGGATTCTTTGGTGAGCAAGTGATGCAATTCTTAATTTCTCTAAATCTCTTCCGATGAAGAAACAAACTCATCTACATATTGGACTGAGGAAATTTTTAGCAAATTTTCATTTTTGGATGAACTATTCTTTAAGGCAAACCGTGTTTATCTGCTGTTCTCACTTGTATGATAGTACGATCAAATTTTCTGACCAATTTATGCAGATATCCATAAATTATTATATCAGTTATGAGCACTGAAAATATTTTCAATCAAATACTCATTATGCAGTGGAACTCTGTCTCTTATAAGAGATTAAACTAAACAAATACACTATTCAAATAAAGCACATAATTTCCTCTAATCAATGCTCCCATGCTGAACCTTCAGGGGTTTTTCATATTTAAAAACATCACATTGCCAGAATTTTCCCCCTATAGCAATAAAGATATCTTTTCTTATTATGTTTCTGGTGGTTGCCTTCATGAATTAAATGTAGAATTTTTGGGCTGTGAACTCAAGTATATGTTTACATTTTGCCTGCTGGTTAAGAAGCTGATAAATTATCCACCAACACAAGGCCAGGCAGAATAAGAGAGTGAGAGAAATAGGGCAATTTTCTATGAAAAGGCTGAGAGAAGAGCTGACATCAGCAGTCTCTGGGCTGAAGATCACAACAGTCTAATGTTGTGTTCTAGTGCTGACGCCTAGCCTAAAATAGCCTCATAACATACAAAACTCACTCCTGTCCTGTTAACTGCAAAGAGCACTGGTTTCTATTAAATTGATTTTTAAATGCCGCCCTAGCTACAGTATATTAGAATCTATTTGAATAAATCAAATATGTCTATCACACTTTTTACTCACGGTGGGTTTATTTTTGGAAAGTCCATTTCTATATCTTGCTTTGAGCTTTTGGACATTTTTTCCTAGGAAATAAAAGGTACAGTTCAGTAAACACTTTATGTGACAACATGTCTCAATAGTTGTCACAGTAGAAACACAAAATAATTAAGGAATCAGTGAAACCAAACATATCAAACCATTGTTTTGGCCAACTAATATTGTAATTAATAATCTGACAGCTTGCCCCAATACAGTTCAGGCTTTCATTTACAGTCAACCTTATTAACTGCTCCTTTTCCTATATATGTTTCTGTGCCATTCCACATTCCATGTTTTTTATAGATATCTGTTAGGGTTGGGACAATTAAAATATATTGCAGTATAAACATATAGGACGATCTGAGCACACAAAACTATTCTGTACTTAAAAACACGCTTCAAATGCCAACAGTCATACTTGAGGAAATCAGCAGAGTGAATTATGAAAAGCTCCATAGAAATCCACATCAGATAAGACCGTAGAGAGCAGATGCCAGCACAGAGAACCAATCATCTCGTGCTGTCCCACATGATGGATTTGCCATTCAGACACAAATCATTATGACTACAGAGCCTCAGTAAAGTGGCTGCACGAGCGACTCGCCAAAACGGCATGATTATAAACAAAGACTTGATATTAAAGCCTTCCATTCATGTAAGCATAAAGTAAACATGAATGGAGGAAAAAGGCTATTTTGAAAGAAATTATACTGTCCACTGCGGAGGAGGAGGGCTGGGAACATTTTTCCATCTCTTGATCCCGAATTGGTGTCTAATTATCGCATCATAATGAGAAGTTAAAATAACTTTGTTAATTCCTGGCCAAGAACCAATAAGAAGATGCAAGTCTCTCCATAACCGACTGTCTTTGTGACTTCTGGATTGTTCCTGCTGTCCACTATTTGGCCTCTACACTGCAAGACAAGTCGCATATTTCTGAACCAGCTTGTGTCTGAAAAAATATATATACAGTGCCTTGCGAATGTATTCATATCCCTTCATTTTTTAACATTTAGTTTTGTTGCTGCCTTATGTTAAACTGCTTTAAATTAGTTTTTTTCCACAACAATCTACACTCCATACACCATAATTGTAAAGCA
>NW_015641038.1:1012825-1013420 GCF_001515625.1 Sinocyclocheilus rhinocerous | reverse complement strand
ATTGAGGGAGAAGGGCTTTGGTTAGTGTGGTGACCAAGAACTTGATAGTCACTCTAGTTGAGCTCCATGATCATATGTGGAGATAGGAGAAATCAACAGAAGGACAAACATCACTGCAACACTCCACCAATCCAGTCTTTGTGGCCAGATGCAATCCTCTCCTCAGTGAAGACCAGTGTTGGGCAGTAACGCATTACTTAGTAACGCGTTACTGTAATTTGATTACTTTTTTTAGTAACGGAGTAATTTAACGTGTTATAATTTTCAAAATAGTAATTAGAGTATAGTTACAAGCCGAGATCTCTATACGTTACTGACGCGTTACATTGCTGACAGAATGCAGTGTTTTATCATCTGGAGATTATAAAAAGGATGTAGCTCACGCATTGTCGAGTCAAGTGCCAGTGGATTAGAGACCTGCTCTCCCGCGAGACCCGACGCAACAGAGTGTGGCGCGGGACAAGACTTGATAGGCGAATGCAGAGACTCGTGTGTGCGCGCGGGATGCGGGAGAATAAAATGAAATAAAATAAAATTACGGGACTCTCGCAAAATAGAAATATCTAAACATAAAATATCTAAAACAAATAAATTG
>NW_015641038.1:1009168-1012498 GCF_001515625.1 Sinocyclocheilus rhinocerous | reverse complement strand
AAACGATTAACAGGTGCAAGTGTATGCAGAGTTTCTATTTAGGCTATAACACGTGTTTGCAGTGTTGAGCAATGCAGTGCTGAAATTTGCGTGCTCACGAATCCTCTCATTATAACACACGAATTGTAGACATTATGAAACATTCGTTATGCATACATGTATTGTGTTATAACAGAGATTTGTGAGATTGCGATGAACTGAGATGTCTTTTAGAGATTATAAATGCAGTGCTCTTTGCTGGCATTCTGCCATGCCAAACCATGCAGCCGCTTACTTTAGTTTAAAATAACAGTGTTCTGTGAATATTCATGCTTTAATAACAAATATTTATCGGGAGCGTGTATGCTGGGATTTCATAAATTTCATGGAGAAAAAAGTAACGTAACTAGTAATGTAACTAATTACTAATTACTTTTGAAATAAAGTAATCAGAACAGTTACGTGATTACTTTTAAAAGGAGTAATCAGACATTTGATTAAATTTTCAGAGTAGCTTGCCCAACACTGGTGAAGACACATGAAAACACACTTGGAATTTACAAAAAAACATCTAAAGGAACCTCAGACTCTGAGAAACAAGATTCTCTGGTCTGATTAACCTCAATTCTAAGCATCATGTTTGAAGGAAACCAGCTCTGCTCATCACCTGCAGAGTAGCATCCCAAAAGTAAAGTGTGCTGGTAGCAGCCTCATGCTGTGGGGATGTTTTTCAGTGGCAGGGACTGAGGGACTCGTCAGAGTAGAAGGAACGCTCAGTGCAGCAAAATATAGAGATAGCCTTAATGAAAACCCAGTTCAGAGCATTCAGAACCTCAGACTGGGCAGAAGGTTTACCTTCCAACAGGACAGTGACCCCAAGCACAGCAAGAGTGGCTTATAGACAACTCTGTGAATGTCCTTGAGTGGCCCAGCCAGAGCCTGAGCTTGAACCCAATCAAATATTTCTGGAGAAACCTGAAAATGTGCATCTGCCCCCATCCAACCTGACAGAGCTTGAGAGGTGAAGAGATGAGGAGAAGGATGGCAGATAATTGCCAAATGCTGATGAGCAAAGCTTGTCGCATCAAACAAAAAAAAGACTTGAGACTGTAAAGGTGCAAAGAATACTTATGCAATGTACTTATTTCAGTTTTTTATTTTTAATAAATTTACGAAGTTGTGACAATTCTGTTTTTGCTTTGTCAGTATGGTATATGAAGCGTAGATTGATGTGGAAAAAAAGTAATTTAAAGAAGTTTATCATAAGGCAGCAACATAACAAAATGTGAAACAAATGAAGGGGTATGAATACTTTCGCAAGGCACTTGACATAATGTGTAGAAACTATATTCTGTGTGGAATAACATTTGGCTGTGTGATACAAGGTTCAAACAGACATTTTAAACAGACAAATTCGAGAGCGGTAGACTTAAACACCTTTTGACACAAAGGAAAATTAAAAGTTCAGGTTAAAGTAGTGAAAATGAATATTACTATAATACTGTTGAAATGTTCAGAAGTTAATTATTTCTCAATTATTTATTTATTTATTTGTGCAAGAAAGCAGTTCAGTAAATTTAAGCTGTGAATGTCATCCACACAAATTGCTTGAACATTTAACGCAAATACCTGTTCTTTGTCTTTCCTTTAATACAAACTAAATGCATTAATAAGTCCTGATTGATGCGATTAATCATGATTAAATATTTTAATTGATTGACAGTACCAACACATGAAAATGCAAATTTCCTACATAGTCCTTTTAAAGGTTTGCAGGGCTGGTTATGTCACAGAGTTTGAAAGCAAATAAAAAGAACAAAGAATGCTACAAAGTTAAAAGCTATTATGTGAAGACCAACATGACCTGCCATTGATGGATTTTAACACTTGCAATCTGACATATGAAGGTCACTTGAATAGTTGAGCACACATACACATTCCCACAAACTCTCTCTCTCACACACACACACACACACACACACAACATGGCAAAGCACAGAGTGAAGGACAGCTTAAGTTGGCCCAATACTTGAGGTGGAAATTGCATGAGAATTCATCCCTTCCATGTTGTTAAAATTCTGGGGAGTGGAATGCAATTTCCTTTGTGCTGGCCTTGAGTTGACAGGAATGAAGGAGTTAAGAGCCAGATCTCTACACTACAGGTTATATGACTGTACGGTTTGAACATTTAGCACTTGTTTGCGATAATTGAAATATGGATCATAGATTATTCGCCAAACAGAGCTCAAATTTCATTGCTGAATAGTACTACTTATTTGAAATTTATAAAACTAATGAATAAAATATTTAAAATGTATTGACATTTTTAATTGTATATATATATATAGTCAAAATATTTAAAATAGTGTATTGTGATACTGTAAATCAGAAAGATATAAATTCCAGTGATACCAAGCTATAATTATACACTCAAAGAAGAGCAACTATGTAAATGTCATTGTGGGTTGTGAAAGCTTTATCCAAATTTTCCAGATTACTATCTTTTAAAACATATCACAAACATTTATTTACTAATGAACAACAGATTTAGTGACTACTGTAAATGAATACATAAATTACATAAACATAAATAGTTACCAACCCTAACTCATAATTAAAGTTTCAAGATTTCAAGATTTAGTACTTCAAGTGTTTGAAAATCATTTTCAATATGTCAACATCAAATACGAAGGAGTAATTGCAATCGTTTACCTCATGGGACCTCATGCTACTTGACACCTCATCATTTCAGCGGCATTTTCTTCACCAGTTACAGCCATGAAGTGATACATTTTACAGTTGTCTAAAAGAGCCTGTTGTATACAGGCTCTGCTGGCATCATGGAAAACATAAAGCAGGAATAATGTTGACAGATTCCAGAAACACCCCATCTGTACGGGTATTTCAAAAGAAGCAGTGCTTTTCTGATCCTAAAGAAACCAGGCCTTCCACCCTGACACCCACTGGAAGCACACCACCCCACATCAGCCCAAAAAAGGCACAGAGAGGCGGCCATTGATCATTTTGCTGATAAAATACCTTCCACAAAGAACCTGGCAAGAGTTGGGCCCATTTGGCAAGCCCTCCCACTATGGAACAAATGTGTATGTACACTGAATGCATATGGCTTTCAGAGATAAAGACCAGATACAGCAGAAAAACACAAGCTGAATTCAGAGTGGCCATGTGGATCACCAAGCAAGCTTTTAAGGGTCCCGTAATGCTGCTTTGGGGCTTTTTAACACTTCACCTGCCTCATGATCAATTAGATTCATCATGAAATAACAATGAGCAATAATTTTAATTTTAATTTAATTTAATTTTAATTTTAGAGATAGATAGATAGATAGA
>NW_015641038.1:1003818-1005069 GCF_001515625.1 Sinocyclocheilus rhinocerous | reverse complement strand
ATTAACATAAACTGTTGTCAGCCTAACCCATGTTCAAAGCGATTTCAAGATTTAGTACTTAATGTGCTTGAAAATCATTTTCAATATGTCAACATCAAATACGAAGGAGTAATTGCAATCGTTTACCTCATGGGACCTCATGCTACTTGACACCTCATCATTTCAGCGGCATTTTCTTCACCAGTTACAGCCATGAAGTGATACATTTTACAGTTGTCTAAAAGAGCCTGTTGTATACAGGCTCTGCTGGCATCATGGAAAACATAAAGCAGGAATAATGTTGACAGATTCCAGAAACACCCCATCTGTACGGGTATTTCAAAAGAAGCAGTGCTTTTCTGATCCTAAAGAAACCAGGCCTTCCACCCTGACACCCACTGGAAGCACACCACCCCACATCAGCCCAAAAAAGGCACAGAGAGGCGGCCATTGATCATTTTGCTGATAAAATACCTTCCACAAAGAACCTGGCAAGAGTTGGGCCCATTTGGCAAGCCCTCCCACTATGGAACAAATGTGTATGTACACTGAATGCATATGGCTTTCAGAGATAAAGACCAGATACAGCAGAAAAACACAAGCTGAATTCAGAGTGGCCATGTGGATCACCAAGCAAGCTTTTAAGGGTCCCGTAATGCTGCTTTGGGGCTTTTTAACACTTCACCTGCCTCATGATCAATTAGATTCATCATGAAATAACAATGAGCAATAATTTTAATTTTAATTTAATTTAATTTTAATTTTAGAGATAGATAGATAGATAGATAGATAGATAGATAGATATTCTTTATAACAAATATATTTACCAAGCATACATATATATTTAAATATTTGGTAACTCCTCACAATAATGTATTGGATATCATAAAATAATAATGAGCAATATCTTACAGTATTTATTAACCTAGATTAAAGTTTTCTATATTGGTGGGTTTTACCTATATTTTGAATTACACATTGCATTGTGTTGTGTTTTAGGGTTGAAGGAAATGTCCTTAAATTTAATGGAAAATGTACTGGTAATTTTCTGCCGGGACATTATCTGTTTTTATGTTTGTTTTTTGTTTTTTTTACAGTTTACATAAATTGTAACTCCTTACAAGAATGTATTAGGTGTCATGAAATAACAACAAGCAAATTGTAAAAAAGTTAAAGGGGTCATATGATGCTATTTTAAAGATCATTATTTTGTGTATTTGGTGTAACAGAATATGTTGACATGCTTTAATGTTCAAAAAACACATTATTTTT
>NW_015641038.1:965186-1003604 GCF_001515625.1 Sinocyclocheilus rhinocerous | reverse complement strand
ATCTCTTTGGATTTGAGACTTTAGTCTTTGCAACTTTACAGATCTTCTTTATGCACCAAGAGCTTGTAACACTCCAAAGAGAAAGGAAAACTTGAAATCGCATCATATGACCCCTTTAATGTTAATTTTAGATAGATAGGTAGAAAAATGTATGAATAAATATGTTATATAAATTTATATTTTAAATAAGTACTGTATATGAGTTATTTAAACCTTTAAAATGCTTTTATGAATTTTAAAATCAAGTAAGTTTAAAGAAAATAGGACTAGATTATGATTCCAAAACATGACAAAGTTTTTATCAGGACCAATTTTTGTTTTTTATCATTGATGATTGGGGCTTATAGTGTAATTGGAGGCAGATATAAACATTAATGAATATTCTGCGAACAGTTAATGTCTGCGTTCAGTGATCTTCACAGACTTTGAGAGGAGTGGTGTAATGCCGAACACCCACTGCCTCCTGCTCCGGTCGCCCACTCTGCCATCCGTCTGTCCCTTCCACCCTCCTCCATCACATCCCACCGCACATCTCCTCACCCAGCCTTTCATGGGGGTCCGATCCAATTAGTCCAGATTCATGAGGAAGCACTGTCAAGCGGCATTGCAACAAGAAGTCTTCAAAGCAAAAGAGGGGGAAGGTCGGGCAACAGAGGAAAACAGATAATGAAAAGAATGCACATGTAGGTGGCTGGTGACTCAGATGTGTCCTTAAAGCCTCAAACTTTAGCCTGTAGGATAAAAGTCATCTTCCATACGCTCAGATCTGAAAGCCATTTTTTTAAATGTTGCTATGGCCACCACTGTCCAGGTTTTGATTTGTTAATTTGTTATAAAAAAAAATCAAGTTCAAAGAAAGATACAGTAGGGTCACAAAGTCAAAGATTTATTTGATTAAATTTAAGACTTCTTTTACTTTAAAGGGATAGTTCACCCAAAAATGAAAGTGTTATCTTCATTTACTCACCCTCAAGTTGTTCCAAACCTGTACGAATTTCTTTCTTCTGTTGAACACAGAATAGTAACAATCAAACAGTTGGTGGTAGCCATTGACTTCCATAGTATTGTTTTTTCCATTCTATGGAAGTCAGTTGCTACCAGCAACTGTTCGGTAATTCATACATGTTTGGAACAACTTGAGGGTGAGTAAATGATGATGGAAATCTCATTTTTGGGTGTCAGTAAGATTTCAAGATTTTATTGAATTTTTTTTCCATATTAATTTTTCAGTTGTTATGCTGATAATATAATTTGCAATGAAAAAGGTTGCATTAAACTAAGAAAGAATGTAAAATAGAATTTTCAATAGTGGTCTTTGAATTTGGACCCACTAGATGTCCGTTAGGTGTTTTTCATTGCTATGAAAAGTTCAAAACGGTTCAAAAGGGAATCGGAGAAGCAGAATTTAAAAGAGCACATTAACATGCGTTCATGGTCTTAAATTGATCCATACGGCAAGGACTAGAGCTGCAAATTACACTCCTAACTCTCTAACTGAATATATAATACAAAGCTGCACGTTCTACGTGTCTGTGGAAATCAGGCGCGGACTGGCCATCGGTAGAACCGGGACAATATTAGGACAATATTGTATAATTGCTTGCCGAATGTACTAAAGCGATTATTTCCATTCCAGTTCGCCATTTGATAAGTACATTTCTAATAAATCATGAATCGGTTAGTCGTGACTGGCAATGCTTCAGCTCGCGCGCTCTCCGCACCTCCGCCCAAACGGTTTGGATCAGAGTAATCAATGCGAGACAGAGAATGGAGTGGACCATGGAAGCGCACAGGTGGAGCAGAGAAGCAAAACTACTGTTCAGGGTTTCAAGTGCAGGTCAGTTTCATCTGTAAATATGCTATTGTAGTTTTTTCTTTGTTTACTTAGTTAAGCAGCAGCAGCCCATTTATCATCAGTCATCACTCAAAATACTGTACAAAAGGACATCATTATTATCTATTGTAATGTTACAGTAGTAAATTAGCAGTTGTTTTAGAAGGTTTTAAATGATAAAAATGAAAATATACAAGTAGTCCTCAGATTTCATTGGCTGAGAAGCTTTAAAAAAATAATAATTAAAAAAACCTGAATATTTAGTCCAAAAATTAGTCAGAGCATCAGTGGATTTTTAGTGACTTTTTATGCACGTTTACACTGTTATTTTGTGGGCACATTGTCTATTGTCAAGATTTGGTTTTTGCTACACTAACCATAGTTTAACCATGGAATTTGTAGTAAAAATAAATACAAATTGTAATCCATTTGCCAAAAAAATAAATTAAAAAAATGGTTACTGTACTTTTACTTTAATAAAAGCATGGTTAATTTTTGTAAGGGAAAGACATGACTCATGTTCAGTATTAGGATTTTTCTATAAAGATATTGTAGTCATGTGCTAATTTTGACATGTAGGCAATTTAGAAAGTATAATTTTGTTAAATCTTAAATATTAAAGTCATGAGAGAGAGAGATATCAGTGCAAAATAAAGAGACTGAAAAGAAATATGGACGTGCAGGTGCAGTTCAGGAGAGAACTTTTAATTATTTTGCATGTCCCCAACCTAAGCATTTAAACCTTTTTTTATGTGAGGTCCATACAAAAAATAGGGTTGTCCATGTTTCAGAAATTGTTGTGGGTGTATGAGTGTGAGATTTCCCGGCCTGAAATTTTTTTCCCAGTCCGCCCCTCGTGGAAAATAATGGCGCAGACATGCGGTTTCATTGACTACACATAGGCCTACTGAAGCTCGCGGTGTTTTCAGCCTCTGCCGCCTCGATATATGAGTACATGAACACATAAACATAATCTCTAGAACTGCTCTGATTCACTTCATGAGCATTTTACTTATTCTGAGAAAACTATCGTCATATCATATACAAAGAGACACCAATGTTTCAAAAAGACACTGTTTCAGGAGTTTAGTACAAAGAATAGGACACATTGTATCGTGAAAAGCGCTGTACAAATAAACTTGACTTGGTAATCTGTAACCTATTACATTTCCAAAGTAACCTTCCAAACACTGAGCGTCTTTATGAGTGATTCTTTTGAAATCAGTCACTCAACATGTTGTTACTATCACGTGACCTACCATGGTCAGTTGTGCCGCTTCACTGCAATTCAGAAATCCTCTCTCATGGCCTCATGGGATAGTAAAGTGTCTATCGAATACGCACTTCAGAATCCCGGCAGAAGTAAGGCATCCAGGTACTTTTCACCTACTGTTTTTCAAATGAATTCTTACATACTACTCTTTGGCATACTGTTTTTCTCATAGGCTACTATATATTAGGGAAGTATTTGATTTTGGACGCAGTGACTGTCTTAATGAGTGAGTCACTTGCTATCGCTCATTTTGAAGGCTTCACCCGCCGGATGTTGTGTAGGCCTACATCATTGAGGCTACCAATTACATTCCATTTGTAATTCCATTTGATTGATTTATTTATTGGTTACTTTTCTGATATAACAATTTTTATTGCTTACTTTTCTAATATAACAATCCTGGATTGTTATTCTGGAACAGATTTACTGTGCATTGCTCGGAGCAGAGGCGGACTTACCCATTAGGCAAAGGTAGGCAACCGCCTTGGGCCCCCAAAAGCCAAGGGCCCCCTAAAATGCTTTTCATCTACGAGATGCTGTCTGCATGTCCGAGTTGAACACACTTCTCGTGTATCCTGCTTGTAGCAAATGAAAATATCATGCATCTGAAGCTGTAATTAAATATTGAGCAACAGTGCGTATTATATGTTTATTGTTTTAAATGCTGCTTACTTATTCATAAGAACCCAAGTAATTAGTGGACGCATAAGCAGTTTGGTTGATATAATCCTTAGGTGTGTAAATGTATAATTTCCTTTTCATAATTTTTTTTCCTTTTCATTTAAATTTGTAGTTAAAATAACTAAAATACGTGTATTTTAAAGTTTAGAATTAGACAGCCTTTGGCACACACAGACTTAAGCTGGTAACTCATCACAGTCATCAGTGGACTTTTCTCCTCAATATAGGCTATATTTTTTCACACTTTTCTCATTCTCACTAATTCAAGTTTTTATATGAATGAATGAAGGGAACCGACTGTCTTCAGAAAACTTTCCATGGCATTTTCATTTTATCTGATAAAGTATGAGCGCAGCGCTGCTTTGTTTACAGTCGTTACCAGGGAAACCACTGTTCTGATGTTCCAAAAGCGCTTCCTACTGACAGAGAATCAATGTGCATTTTCAATAATCATGTCTGCAGTTTTTGTTCAGACCAATGCGATCAATTGCTATTTTGTGGTCTACAACATGAAAGAAAACCATTATATTGTAATTTATTTTGTTTTTGTGAAAACCTGTATCTCAACTGTAAATCAGTTGTTATTTCGTGGTCTACAACATGAAAGAAAACCATTATAACATGTACATGAAAAATTTAGAAACATTGGAGACAACTGTGGGGCACCATTATGCAGCAGCAAGCATCACAACAAAAAAGGAACCTCAAGGCTAAATTTGTAAATGTGTGCAAATACATTGGGCACCATTCATATATTTTGCGCAGAGTTGATTCGTCTGTGGCTTTATCTGAATCTAATTTAGTTGGTGGAGGAAAAATAGACAAAGTGGCAATATTGTGTTTAAAATTCTTCTTCTTCTTCTTCTTCTTCTTCTTCTTCCGCTCTTGAGTCTATGGCAGCCCATAGAACCGAGAATCGTATGATAGCAAGAATCGTAAGGCACAGAAGGAAATTTTTTCCTCTGATTCCTTGGCTCATGCCGAGTCGAATGGACACCAAAATTCAAAAATCGTTAGGTTTAGTTTTTTCGCTATTTTTAATTGTTTGTAAAACCTACTTTTTCCGAACTCGTCCTAGACGGTTTGTCTGATTTTCACCAAAATTGGGTCAGATCATCTTCAGACCATGCTGGCAAAAAAGTTATGGAATTCAAGTTGATTCGTCCAACTGTTCTCGAATTACACACGAATGAATTTGACGAAAAGCACACAAAAATGCATGTGAGGCTATATCTCTGCAACGGTTTGGCGTATTGAGACCAAACTTGGTGTGTGTTATAACAAGCATGACTTGAGACTACCTGCAGTGTTTCGGCGCTGTGCCACCTAGTGGTCAGGAAAAATGCATATTTTTGCTTATAACTTCTGAATAGTTTGGCCAAAAATCACAAAACTGGTCTCTTTAGATTGGGTGCATCATGCCGAGTCGAATGATACCCAATTTTCCCATGTCAGCCATTTTGGGCGTCGGCCATTATGAATTTTGTAGTAAAATGCTATATTTTACGAACGCATTGACGTATCGTTACGAAACTTGGTATGGGTCATCAGCACGATGCCCTGAAGGAGCCTGAGAAGATTTGAGCCAGTGCCACCTAGTGGTAAAATCAAATATTCACATGCTTATAACCTTGGGGTGTGGTCAACTTATTTTCACGGTAGTCACCTTTTTAGACTCCTGAATCTTTGCTGAGTCCAGCAATACCAAACATGCCAGGTTTTGCCTTATGGTTTGTGCAACGTTGCATTTTAGCGCTTAAAAAACATTTGCCAATATCTTAGAAACAGTTACTCCGATCGACACGAAACCACCATAGGAAATTCGAAAACACAGCATGCCGGCTACACGCTAATGCTCAATTGCCAAAAATTTGATAGCAAGTGGCAAAAAAATGCAAACAATGACAACCATCAGTCATTTTTTCTCTTCTCATATATAAAAATGTCTATAACTCCAAAACAAAATGAGATATTTTCACCAAATTTGACACACATATGTATAGACACACTCTAAGGACACATAAAAAGTTTGGTGGGATTGTGCCTGTTGGTGGCGCTATAATTGAACAAAACAAGAAATTGCCATTGACTACAATAGAGTATTATTATATAAAATGCTATATTTTACGAATGCATTGGTGTACCATTATGAAACTTTGTATGTACCAACGAGACCATGACCTGAAAGTACTCAAAAAGTTTTGAGACAGTGCCACCTTGTGATCAAAAGTTGTAATGAAATTTCAAATAAATGCTAATAGCTTTCTGTGAATTTTGCCTATTGTAATGAGACTGGTATTAATAGATTCCTTGGGTCATGCTGAAAACAGTGATACCAATGTTGCCATAGTCAGCTAAACTTCGTGTCCGCCATTTTGATTTTCTTTAAAAACCTACTTTTTCGAACTCCTCCTAGACCGTTGGTCCGATTTTCACCAGAATCGAATCATATCATCTTCAGACCATGCGGACAAAAATTTATGGATTTTACACAGCAACGAATTTGAGGCATGATGCCAAAATTACACTTGAGGCTGTATCTCTGCAATGCTTTGGCATATTGACTCCAAACTTTGTGTGCGCCATTGTCAACTCACACAGAATACACCACATCGATTTGAAAACAGCGCCACCTATTGGTCAAACGTGACAAGACAATAAATCATAATACTAGAGACTGTATTTATGATTTGTCAGCCGTTTTGACTAAAATCATCCTACAATGGCTTCAATTACTCATTGTCGCGGTTGGTCTGATGCTTGCTTCTGTAGTGCTTGGCCCCGTAATTGCTGCTTGCAGCTATATTTTTTATTGAATTGCTTTTGTAAAAGCTTGAGAGGAAATGACTTAATACATCAACTAAAATCACATTCATTGAAAGCGTTATTGTCATTTTTATTTTTTACAATTAAATAAATACATTTTAAGTATCCAAATAGACCTACTTTTTGAGACCACTGTATAAGGGATACCCTTCCAGATCAAGTTTTTTCATTTAATCAGCTTTTTGCACATCACTTGGTACTACAGTGTAAGAATGACTGACTTTCATATAAGAGTGGTTTAATATAGTTTTAAATGAACTACAGCATGTCACACCACAGGAGACTGCTGACACGGTATGAAATTTCATGTTGCATTGATAAAGATTTTTTCTCTTTAAAGAAGCTCAGAAGCACATCCACGTACACAGGAGACTTGGCTCGTTAATTCCATCCTCCCCTGTATCATACACTTAAAACAAATTGCTCTGACTTATTTCAATATCGACAGCACTTTGCCTGCAGAGGACTTGGAGAGAGTGTGTGAGTCTGTATAAGCAGTGTGTTGGGCATGAGAGGTCAGTGGCGTTTCCGCTGCCTCTGCCCCCCCCGACGAGCCACCACTGCTGCTCACAATTTACGGTCCGCCAGCTAATTCTGAACCAAGGTTATCAGGCTCTCGGTCTTAGGCAGCATTGATTTGAAGTAATGCTTTCCTCTCCTCCACACATAAGTCTTCGTTAGCTGATCCTTCTGACCTGCACTAAACCCTATGTCATTACCCTGTGAGCCATCATCAATATCCTCCCCCATCCTAAAGGTAGGGCCCTGCTCTTCCACCTTCTGCCCAGCTTTAATCTCAGCCCTGTCAGGTGGCATTAACATTGGCCAAGCTCAATGCCATTCACAGCACAAAATCCTCACTTTTCTCATGGCAGCTCTGCTTCAATTAGATCAAGTGTCCTTATTCAAAATGTGACACTGAAGACTGGAGTAATGGCTGCTTTGCAATCACAGGAATAAACTGCATTTAAAAAATATATTAAAATAGAAAACCATTATATTAAATTGTAAACATTGTAAAATATTGTATTACTGTTTTTACTGTATTTTTGATCAAATAAACAGAGCAATGGTGAGAATAAAAGACTTCTGTCAAAAGCAAAGAAAAATAAAAACTTTTGAACGGTAGTGTTGGGAGATTATTAGGAGATTTTGTGAGAGTATGTGGCAAGTTTTCAGTTTTCTGATGTGCATCTCTAAAATAAAATAATTGTGCAATTTCCTATAGATGTGCAATTGACACATCCAACCCCAATTTTCCTCATTCAAGAGTATAAAGTTTATATAAGACACAGTGCAGTGCTTATGTAAAAATCGTTCTCTTCTTTTGAACAAACACTAAAGAAATAGGCAATAGAGTTAATTTCCTGTTCAGTCTGAAAGTAGGTAATTACTGGAACTGCAAATAGATTCAGCTTCAAATCATGCAGCTGAACTAAACTGTTCCAATACAGAGCCTTGGTTTTATGTTTTAATTTTCTGCTCAATACAGATTTTTTTTTCCAGATACAATTTTCAAAACCAGTTTCAGTACAAGACAATTACAGCTGTAATAGTTTTCTACAGTTTTCCAACATATGTGATTCTAGACCCTATTCAGTCACCCTAAAACTCTGTAATTACATCAAGAATTATCTTCCCCTTCAAAGGTCACCCAAAACAATTGCTGCTGTACTGAGCCTGAAATCCCAAAAAATCACCCGTTATCCAACATATGCAAATGATTCCAACTAAAGTGTCACACATGGTTTAAACTTCCAGACAAAAAGTATAGCATCCTTATGCCAATAGATAAACAAATGTTTTGCAAATCATTCCTAAAGTCACCCTCTATTGCATTTAAATGTACAGTTCTTTCATCTATGGTTCCATGAAGAACATTTAACATTCATGAAACCTTTTCAGTGCACAAAAGGTTCTTTAGATCATAAAATGTTAAAAAATATATATATATTTTGGAACTTTTGGAAAATCTTTAAGTGTGTGCTGCACACATTTTATGCTTAATACATGTAATGCAAGCCCAGCCTGAACTGAACCAACTGACTTGAGCTAAATAATGACACTATTGTCTTTTAGAGCTGGTTTACAGCACAATCTGGACTGTCTCCATAATTGATTCTGTTATTTTCCTGTTAATCACTTTTAACCTGTTTTGCCACCATCTGTATTGTATAAAGCACTATACAAATAAAGGTGACTTGACATCTGTATGTATCATACAGAATGCCAGCCATGTGTTTTTGCTGCAATTTATAGAGGTGTATTTACATTAGAACTACTATGACCTCATAACTGCCTCCCTGTAACTAGTGAGTGGCTTTACCAGCAAACACTTCACATCTTATTACCCTGAACCCAACCAGCACAGGATTCTCCAAAACCACGGTGTTTTTCAAATTTACAGTAATAGGCCCCTCTTTGGTTTTGAGACTTTAGTCTTTGCAACTTCAGGGATCTTATCTATGCACAATCAGCTTGTAACACTCCAAAGAGAAAGGAAAACTTGAAATCGCATCATATGACCCCTTTAAACATACAAAAATGTGCTTGAGAAATGTATTTTTTCTTTAAAAATTAGATAAATCCATTGAGTTTAAAACATTTGCTTAAATCATCATGGTCCTTTATTACTTTTTATTATTATTATTTATTTTATTTCATGTCAAGCAATGTCTAAATTCCACTGGAATTTTAATTTAAAACACACACACACACAAAAAAAACAGAGAGAGAAATTCGGAGAAATAAGACAAACTCTAAAACTTTGTTACTATCCAAAGATAAAAAGAATTTACAGTTGTCAAGATGATTAGGAAAACACAAATGACTAATTTTGTAATTTTCTCATTGTAAATGATCTGATCAACTACTGCAGGTTTTAACAGTTGTGATTGCAACTTTACTACACAAACACTTAGAACACATTTATTTCAATATGAAGCACATATGAAGAAGCCACAGCCAGTCAGGGGACAAATACAAACACAAATAGACAGACAGAATCTGTCACTGACCTGTCAATAAAAGGACAGCAGCAGTAGCAATGCAGAGAATGAGTTTTAATGAATTAAAAGTAGAAAGATCTGCAGGGATGACTGGAAGCCATTTAGCGTAGCTGTATCAATTTATAGTGAGTGCACTATTAGTAAGAGTTTAAATGGGTTTCAGGTTAATAGCATTTGCAATTATTTACCACAGACCATAAATTCTGACATTGCTTAGTCTGTATTCAGCCTGTTACTATTTCAAGGCTATTGAGAGCTTTTCTTTTTTTAAATTTCATTTTAAATAATAAGGTCTTTTAATAGTGGGTTTATTAAATACAGGTGTTCCCCGATAACAAGCATTCAATTAATTGGAAATGACATTTACGGGCACACATAATTTGTTAAATTCATGTAACTAGTTTAAAATTACCTTAATGAGAAACACCTGACAAAAAGAACATTTTCCAAACAAAATGAAGCATTGGCACACTGACTAATATAAGTATGGAATTGTTGTATCAGAATGTAATTAGCTAATAATTTCCTGGAATTCATTCTTGTTCTGAGACATGTATACTGTGTGTGCGTGTGTGTGTGTGTATATATCATATTAATCATATTTATAGTTTTATTTTATAGTTAGAATATGGAATCTTTAAAGTTTAGATACTGCCTATATTTTGCCTCCATATAAAATGTTGATGTTAGACAGCTCTTTAGAAGCTGCTTGTTTTAAGTCATTAAACGTGAGCTCTCTTCTGAGTGAACTGCAAATGTTGGATTTGTTCAGATTTTGTTGTCTAACAAAAAGCAGGTGCTAATGTTTAAAACTGATTTCAGCTGTTTCATCACAGATGCTGTTCACCATCTGCCTCTGCGAGACCCTTCAGAGGATGCCAGTAACTGCCGGTTCAAGTGTTCAATCCATCTTGCCAAACTAAATAAAGAGTTTTTTAAACTGTTGACAAAAAATTTGGAGGAAAAAAATCATGGAAAAGTGCGAGTTATCAAGACTGGGAATGTATGTATAGACAAGTACTTATTACAGAACCTATATTAGAGTGGAGAAGTAGGAATTTCCTGTTTTTAGAAAATTGTGGTAACCATTGTACCGGAGCAACCGGATACTCTCAAAACTTTTTAAGTGCTTAGTTTTCATTTGAGCTTTTAGTTGGAGCACAGGCAGCCCTGCATTTAAGTGGGTTTTATGTGTGTTGTCAAAAAGTAGCTGAAAGACCATTGTGGTTTCAAAGAACATCTTGACATTGCTTCCTCCAAAAATATTTTTGATGGCCTCCTGCCTTAAATGCACCATTCTTCCATCTTTTTGGAATCAAGGACTGAGAATTAACAGAATAAAAGCTGAAAACTATTTCAATATTTGTTTACAACTTCTTATTCAAAGTAAATTATTAGATAATAGCTTGTCTAATCTCAGTTCTCTCAGCAACAAAAACATGGAATTTGTGCCTTAAAACATGCTTAAAAAATTAGTGGTTGTGGGTCACCAAAGTGCATTCACTGAAAGTGCCAGGAACTGTTAAACTGAAGCGCAGCCCTCTTACATTATTGTCTTTAAAAACAGGTGCAACTAACACAAACATCAAACAGCTTCTTTTCTGGCATGTGGAGCTACGTCCTCAAAAAGGGTGGAAACAAGTGGGACTTCATCAATAATAGAACAAAAGCTGTAGCACCTCCGGGCTTACCAGCCTAAAACAAACACAATGAAAGTGTTCAAAGAAAGCTCCTAATGAGCCAGCCCAGCTGCTACTGCTTCTCAAATCAATGTCTTCTAAGCCGCCCGCTCACACACACACCCAGATCAATGAGGCTTTAGGGAGAAATTCATCCCTCCATTATCGCAGATTCAAACACAGCTCATCACCTGTGAGGAGTCAGGTTAGCTAAACTCAAGATTAACTGTCAGCGAAAAACAACCTTTAAATGGACTGAAATCATGGAGTAGGTTCAATCTTGGCATTTATTACTTGATGCATAGGTTATCAATTTCATGAAATGAGGAGAATCTGTTGTGATATAATGGGAAAACAGCAAATTAATTCTGAAATGAGCATTTATGGGAGAAAAACATGGAATTTATGTCTTCTATAGATTGACAGGATTGAGTCCTTGAAAACTGCTCTGATCCTAGAAAATGTGTGTGAATTTGTTTCAAAAGGTTTTTAGCTACAGTTAGATACAAAAAGCATTTTTAAGATAATGGCTAATGGCATGTAAACATGTATTTATTTGTTTTCTATAGACAATTACATAGAATTACTATCTTGTATAGATCTGAAAGTGATTCATTCTTTGCATTTCTTGAGATTCCTCAAAAAAGGTTTCTGTCCCAGAAGATTTAATCTAAAGTATATAAGAGAAAACATTTAAGAATATTAATATTATATTTATATAATTATAATATATAATGACATTACTAATTCTGACATGAGCATTTGTGGTTGAATATATCAATATTATATTATATAATTATAATATATAATTATTTTAAGTTACACTTTATTTTAAGGTGTCCTTGTTACAGTGTAATTATACATTTAAGTGCTGAGTAATATTATTTAACTACATGTACTTACTATATGGTTAGGGTTAGGATTAGGGTTTGGCTTAGGGTTACTTAATTATGCATAATTAACTATTATTATAATAGTAAGTACATATAACATGTGTAACAAGGACACCTTAAAATAAAGTGTTACCTTATATTATAAATTAATTCTGAAACGAGCATTTATTGTTTAAAAAAAAAAATAATAATTTATGCATTTAGTAGACGCTTTTATCCAAAGCGACTTACAGTGCATTCAGGCTATACATTTTTTTTTACCAGCATGTGTGTTCCCTGGGAATCGAACCCACGACGTTTTGCGCTGCTAACACAATGCCTGTACTACGTATATAATATAATATACCTGTACTTAGGTGCCAGAAAATACATCAGTCATGAGACCTCTGATTTATCTTTTTCTATTTAAAGATGAGCATTTCTACTATTCAAGTCCTTAACTGTGTCTTTTACTTTAGAAAGCAAAATCCTTCTTGATTCCATAAAAGGGAATAATTTCCATCATGATAGGATATAGCACTTAATTACAAGGGCATAAGGGGTTTGTATTGCAATTACTGTAATTCACCTGCAAAAGGTGACAGGGAATTGATCTAGAGGTAGAAAAAGACATCAAAAACAAAATTTTTTTAGCATTTTCTTTTTCTTTTCATGCAGCTGGATTTTAATGGCGCATTCCTCTTTGAAAGGCTGGGCACGTCGTGTGATGTCAAAAGCTCATCGCTGCAATTACGACTCGAACTCTTTGCAATCATCCATCAGGGTGGCTGAAGTTCAAGAGTTTTATTGTCATGGTTTATCTGCTTTAATCACCTGAAGTGAAGTGGAAATAAATTTTAAAATACATTCTCTGAAGGCTAATGACTGTAGCGGGTAGTTTGTGGGTGGACGGCGGAGAGGAGGTGGGCAGCAAACCCCAGTGTCTGAACCGTGGGCTGAAATTAATGTCCAGCAGCAGACTCCTGCTGTAAACTTGACAGGGAAGGGGGCAGCGTTACAACACTGTACTCTAATTACAACTGTTCCCATCCATATTTGGCTAGAATAGCACAATGGCCTGTACAAATTGACTGTTTTGACCCCTAAATTGCCCCTTTCTAATTTAACACAATTAGAGTGAGATTTCTAACCAAATAATTTTAAGATATCCAAAGCGACTTACAGTGCATTCAGGCTATACATTTTTTTTTACCAGCATGTGTGTTCCCTGGGAATCGAACCCACGACGTTTTGCGCTGCTAACACAATGCCTGTACTACGTATATAATATAATATACCTGTACTTAGGTGCCAGAAAATACATCAGTCATGAGACCTCTGATTTATCTTTTTCTATTTAAAGATGAGCATTTCTACTATTCAAGTCCTTAACTGTGTCTTTTACTTTAGAAAGCAAAATCCTTCTTGATTCCATAAAAGGGAATAATTTCCATCATGATAGGATATAGCACTTAATTACAAGGGCATAAGGGGTTTGTATTGCAATTACTGTAATTCACCTGCAAAAGGTGACAGGGAATTGATCTAGAGGTAGAAAAAGACATCAAAAACAAAATTTTTTTAGCATTTTCTTTTTCTTTTCATGCAGCTGGATTTTAATGGCGCATTCCTCTTTGAAAGGCTGGGCACGTCGTGTGATGTCAAAAGCTCATCGCTGCAATTACGACTCGAACTCTTTGCAATCATCCATCGGGGTGGCTGAAGTTCAAGAGTTTTATTGTCATGGTTTATCTGCTTTAATCACCTGAAGTGAAGTGGAAATAAATTTTAAAATACATTCTCTGAAGGCTAATGACTGTAGCGGGTAGTTTGTGGGTGGACGGCGGAGAGGAGGTGGGCAGCAAACCCCAGTGTCTGAACCGTGGGCTGAAATTAATGTCCAGCAGCAGACTCCTGCTGTAAACTTGACAGGGAAGGGGGCAGCGTTACAACACTGTACTCTAATTACAACTGTTCCCATCCATATTTGGCTAGAATAGCACAATGGCCTGTACAAATTGACTGTTTTGACCCCTAAATTGCCCCTTTCTAATTTAACACAATTAGAGTGAGATTTCTAACCAAATAATTTTAAGAAAAAGAAAAATCACAGTCACAGTCACAGGTTGGCAAGAAGACTTCAAGACTCCCTTGCTAATACAACTCGTTCCTGAAAAAAAATGACACACAAACAGATAAAAAAAAAAAAAACAGTTGTTTTTGAGGGTTTATCATATCTTCTGGTCCTTTAGTGGTGTCATACACATTCATGCTGGAAGTAGGATCTCTCTTGAATGAGCATTTCAAAAAGTGGACAAAGGGGACACGATCCAATTTATTATCAAACATCCAACATCCCTTTTCACACATTATTGACAGGTACATTGGGTTCCTCTCAAAAATCACTGGTGAATCACATAATATGCTTTTATACTGTACATGCTTAAATAAAATTACCTGTCTGATGGGAATTGAAACACCTATGAGCTTATAGGTTTCGTCTAGTAATGAGAAAACCAATTCAATTGAACACTGTAAGTATTAAAATGAGCCACAGAAAAAGTCATAAAAAGAACAGATGACTCTGCATGATCCCATGACCAATCATTGGATCATGCAGGTGGCTCAAGTCTAACTGCTTGTTCCTTGAAGAGCTTCAGCCATGAAAAGCTTGCCCAGGTTTTGAGATGTGAACTCCTTGATGGTTTGGCAGTATGTGCTGATTTGACCTAAAGAAAAAATTAGAAATATAAAATTCAGGGCAAATAAACAATGGCGTGAGACAGTGAGAAAGAAAGAAATCTCGAGGGAGTTGAAGAAGGTACAGAAATCAGAGACAGTGAGAGAAACAGAGAAACAGGGGCAGGGTGGGCTGTCTGCTGAAGTGGCTCAGTTAATGTACTCCATTATGTACTGAAGGCTGGCCGTCGAGTTCTTAGGTGATTGGCTTTCCGCTTGGCAGCGCTGCTGCTCACGCCACAGGAGTTTAAAAGACCTTAAGAGATGGGGAGAGATGAGGTGCTCCCCTCCACAGCACCTGCAAACATTTAATTGAGCCATAGACCAAGCACTACAAAGAGCTGCTCATGGAAACAAATACTCTTACTTGATGCCGTTTAGTCTGCATCTCTTCTGATCTTGATTTTAAATGTTAAAGCTGGCTCCTATTAGACTGCTATATTTTATATTTTAAACATAATTAAATTATCATTTAATTATTATTTAATATAACTGAATATTGCATCTTATATATATAGAGAGAGAGAGAGAGTATATTTTATTTAAATATATTTAATATTATATCATAACTAAAACTATTATTACTGTACATATACAGATCATACAAGTGCACATATTATACAATAATTATTCAAATAAAATAATATAAAATATAAAAAACATTTATAAAATAAAATATTCATTTAAATATTACATTGTTTTAAATATATATTAGGGCTGCACGATATAGCGAAATTATCGAAATATTGCAAATGTGCATATCGCAACGGCATGCGATATCTGAATTATTTTAATAATAGGCTACTTCAAAACATTGAGAAAAGTCAAAGTTTTAGGTCAGCGCATATAGCAGAGAGTAGACTGGGCACGCGACTGTTACTTACGCGACTTGTTTTAAAGCTAAAAATAGTTATTAAGTGCAATATGTTGCAGAAAACAACTCCTTGCTGCCTCGTGCTCTTGTACAGTACACAGAGCTACGGTGGCCGAGAAGTGCAAAGCAAATCACAATTCTGAAAACAAAATAACAAATTACAAACGCAAATGCAAGTCTAAAAAACAAAATAACAATTCAGAAAGCACAACAACAATTCAGAAAACATTATAACAAGTTCTGATTTGTTAATTTGTTTTCGGATTTGTCTTTGTGTTTTCTGACTTGTTATTTTGTTTTCGAATTTGTTATTGTGTTTTCTGACTTGTTATAATGTTTTCTGAATTGTTGTTGTGCTTTCTGAATTGTTATTTTGTTTTTTAGAATTGCATTTGCGTTTGTAATTTGTTATTTTGTTTTCAGAATTGTGATTTGCTTTGCACTTCTCGGCCAATGTACAGAGCCGATCCTCCCTGTACACAAAGTATGCATGTTGCGTATGCCTTGCTCTCAAAGATGATTTTATTTTAGTTTCGTTTTTGATTTTGGCCAGTGGTTATGAAAACATGAATGTTCCTTTCTTTTAATGCGGTGCGCTGTCGCCCTTTCTACGTAACATCCCAAATAAGTCAAATCATGTAACGTGACTGTCATATACAGTCTTCAGCCATTCTTGCTCGATACTAAAAAAAGAGTTAAAATCGCACTGAGCTGTGGAAGAGATTGAATATTGTATAACTTTGTTATGAATCAATTTATGTTTAATTTATTTGGTGAAGTCTATGCAGTGCATTATTTTTTATTTGATTACTTTAATAAATTTCTGTATAGTAGGCTATTATATGCTATTTTGTTTCATTGTTAAAATAGTTTTTTTATGAAAGCACAGACAGAACTCATAAAATATATGGTCGCAATCGTGTGTTTATTAGTCGCGTTGAATCAATGAAAGTGGTTCAATCTTCTGTTTATTCAGCTACAGCAATAGATTTCCTGGAACGACATGCATTTTGTCTCTTCTGCGGAGCAGATTTGGAGTTCGCGAGATAGGCCTATCGTATCGCTAGGGATATGCCGGTATCAAATTTTCATGTTGTGATTAATTGCTAATGCTTTTATTACGGTATATGGTATTATCACAGTATTGAAATTAAGTAAAAAAATAATCTGCTGTCAGATAGTGAAAGTGCGCTTTCATCCAGAGCGTCTCTCACATGTTCCACCATGTGCTTCATGTCCGCACTTGTTTACATCAGAGTGCACAGGCGTCTTTCACACAGCATACAGCGGTGTTGTGCATTTTGACCAGTTGATGGGAAAAGTATTCTTAGAATGCATTCAAAATTCTGAATAATTTGTAATATATAATTATTCACGGTATTTAGAAGTGCCCACGATAACAATACCGTGCATATTCATTACCGTGATATATCGCATTTTTACCGAATACCGGCACAAGTCTACGTATCGCAGATCGAATAACGCATTATTTAACAAGATATCGCATTTTTCTTCGATTTCGCACAGCCCTAATATATATTCAATATTTATCACATATTTTATTTACTAATATTGCTATTAGTGTATATATTATTATACAAATAATGCAGAACATATTAATAAATTAAAATAAATGTAAATACATCACTTTTAAAATTTAACTGCATTATGTGTTTGCAACCATTGTGCCCTTAAAAAACAAATATTAGATAAATAAATTAGATCAAACTGCTCATCGTCAGTTATTTATTAGGACCTTTAGTTTGACTGCAAAAAGGTCCCATAATATAATCCATTTCAAAGGCTGAACATTCAAAATCGGAAACAGCATGTTGCTGAGTAAACAGCATGACTCTAGAGTTAGGTACAAGATGACAGACATATCATCCTCCTCCAGCTATTTTCTCTCAGACAGTGGCTGATCTATAATATACTACCCCCATAACAAGTTAGAAACAATTGCTTTAAATCAATCTCTGGCAAGGCCTCTGTAATGTTCCTCATAAATTACCCCTCCTCCCTTCCTTTCTCCCTTCCATCTCAACTCCACAGGACAGAAAAAAGGGACAAGTCCAAATCTTTTCTGATCCAAATGAGATGAAATGAGCAGGAGACGCTCAAGCACTGTGTTGGGATGCCTCATGCTCAAGAGCAGAGATTTGGCTTCTATTACTGAGCAGACACTAATCATCCACTTAAAGCATGTATACACAGCTTAAAATGTGTAAACATATTTCAACTTATCCTGTAAGGCCTGACAAAATATGAAATAATAGTTTTTTTTTTTAATTGAACCATTTCGAACCTTTAGATGTCTCATATAGTAGAATAAAGAAGAGAATATGGAGCTCATACTCGAGGAGGGAAAAATTCCCAAACTGAGCAAATTCTAATAGCTTGTACCACTTATAGAAAATGCATATAAATAACCTGATATATGATGAAACATATGATATATCATATAAATAGGAAAGATTACATACTAGCAATGAGCAGGGTGTCCATTCGTGGAGGCGGCTGAGGAGGCTTGAACATCTTGCTCAGGTCTTCCTCAGGAAGCGGAGGCTCCCCTCGGCTCTGTCTCTGCGCGTTCTCCTGTTGCCGCCTCTGAATGTACTGTAAAGAGATGAAGAATAATGGTTATTCCAAACTTGATATCCCTATCTTTTGTTATTAACCTCTGCCTGAATTAAAGCAAATCTTCTGAGAAGCAGCCTTTTAAGATGGCCATGACAGGCCAGGAGAGGTGGCAGAAAAAGAAGACTGATGGTGTATTTAAAAGAAGGTGAAGATGACAGCTGAAAAAATGAAAAAGAAACATGGATACATCAGAGTAAACATTCAACTAATCACTGATAATCCAGGCGCATTGTGTCCTTTGTGCCTACTAGTAATCAATCACATTTTCTGCATCAGGAATTAGATTTAAAGAAACGAGAAAATAAAGAGAGAATCGCTATGTCATTGCGGTATCAGAGGAATTTGGGAGGTCACATGTACTTCAATCAATCACAAAGTTTAGGGCATCAGAGTCCAGCACGAGGAAGGCCGTTACCACCTCGCCTCTCCTGTCTCATACAGACCTTGATACACAGCCACTCAATAAATCTCTTTTAACTTCACTGACTTCATGGAGTCAGTGGGCACGATTCTGAACAATGCTAGCTGGCTGGCTGCAAAGTCCCAGACACTCTCGCATGAATAGGAAGATTTGCAGCCTTATATTTAAAAATGAATGAAAACTCTTGAACTCAGGTGAACCTCATGAAGAAACATCAAGGTCATACTTCACCTCTAAAACTCATAGAGACAATAAATACTATTTGTAGGACCATTGCGATTTTGTTTAGGAGTTTACATTTAGCTTAATTTCAGTACATGACGTATCCTTATGTGTACCAGCTTCTGTATAATTACACTACCATTCTTAAGTTTGGGGTTGGTAAGAAAAAGTATAAAATTATTATTATTATATAATTATTAATTATTACACTTATGCTTACCAAGGCTGCATTTGATCAAAAATACAGTAAAATCTTTAATAATGTGAAAAAAAATGTTTTAATGTAAATAACTGTTTTCTATTTTAATATAGTTTCAAATGTAATTTATTCCTGTGATGGCAAAGCAGAATTTTCAGCAGCCATTACTACAGTTTTCAATGTCACATGACCCTTCAGAAATCAGTCTGATATGCTGATTTGCTGCTCAAGAATTTATTATTATTATTACTATAAAAAATAATTATATAGAACAATTATTTTTTACATTTAAAAAAAAATAAATATTTAAATTAACAAATATTTTCCTTACAGTTACATAAAATGTATCCTTCAATTTTATATTTAATTATTTGTTTGTTTACAGGAGAGAAGATGTGTAAGAACAACCTTTAAAATATTCTTTGGTCTCTTTATGCAAAAATACAAAAAATATAATTTCCTATTTTTGTCTTTTGCTCTTGGGGGGGGAATTATGATCCAAATATTTCTTGACATTTTTCAGGAGAATCCCACTTTATATTGTCTGTACTGTGCATTAACAAATAAACACTGATTTAAGAGTAAGATCTTTAATTGCTAAAAACTTTACCCTCTGAAGTGCACCCTGTGTTTTCGAAACAAAGCTTTGATTACAGCCTCAGAGCTAATTCCTAGGTTTCGAGTTGCACAGTTTAATCAATTACAACTGTATTATAATTATATCTTACAGAGCATAACATCAAGAGTGCTCATTCAGCGCAAGCCCCTTATTGTGATCTTTGTGGTGACGACAACCTGTTTTCCCTTGAGCAGACATCACGCTAGCAAAGCTACCATTAACCGTAACTAGCATTTACATGCTTATGATAGCTCTCATCCCACCAGCACATCAAAGCATTTAAAACTGTGCATTCCCCCATATCAGTGTCACAGTCGTCCACAGCCCACTCCCACCTCCCTGTAATATTCTGGCTCGGATCCTTTCTTAGCTTGTTTCCACAGTCTGCTAGGTGAAAATCTTTTCTCAACAAGCTGGATGACTTGAGGTATCATTCACGTCTATGGCACAAACGGTGTGGGAAAAGACAGGTGTAGCCGTTTGATGGATTACCTGATGTTTCTGTTGCTGTTGCTTGCTGAGACTGCGGCAGTAGTTGTTGTACTTGACAATGTCCTGACTCATGTCATCCACGCGGTCCATCAGCATCTGCAGGCTCCTCTCCAGATGAGTACTGCAGAGGAACGACAAGGTGAAGACGCCTGAATAATGGAAATAATGAATGTGTATTTGATTGCTTGTTAATTGGTGAATACTTTTTCTCCATCGTGTCTTACAGCACACAGAAATACATTTATTTTATGAATAACATGCTATGGAGAAACTCAGGTTAAACCAAAAGAATATCTGGATCATTTTTGACCTTTATATAGTTGTCCCAAATTTTTTAGCAAGGTTACAAACATCCTGAAAGTTTGATGTGGAGTGACATTACACACACACAATAAAGAAATAAAGAAAAAGCAAAGCTAAACAATAAATAAATAAATATTTTTATTAATGAAAATAAAAAACTGTTAATTACAAATATACTACCATTTAAAATTTGAATAAGGATGGACACCATGTTTTTTGTTTTGTTTGTTTTTTAAATACCTTGATGAAAAATAACGGTTTTCTATTTTAATATATTTTAAAAAGTAATTTATTCCTGTGATGGTAAAGCTAAAAAATTTTTACTGAACCCAAACTTTTGAGTTGTAGTATATCTAAACATCCTTAAAACATGATGTTTTTTTATTTATGTTTTCTTGTTTTAAGCACAACTCTCACTTGGTTTGGAAAAATTAGCTAGAAAAAAAAGTCTTTATATCTAATGCAATTTTGCTACATTTACCTTGTTTTAAATAATATTTTACCTTCAAACAAGACAAAAATATCAATTAGGGGAAAAAATTACAATTATATTTAATTTCTATGGTTATAGAATGTTTAGAATGTTTATTCAATAGCAGGGAATAAAAGGATTTTTGCTCACAGCACACTTGTATTGAAATTTCAGTATGCTTGAATCAGAAATGTAAAACTGTGCCAGTATCTTGGCAATGCCATAAAGATCAAAATCTTATAGGGAAGTCAAATGATCAAAGTGCATCTTAACCATCAATAGAGTAACACAGAATAATAATAAAAAAGCAGATAACACGGATTCCTCATTAATAATTCATCACATTCCGCATACATCATGCGATATGCAAAACAGGTCCCACTTTAACTGTAGTAGAATGATATCCATATTTTATAACAGGACAGCAACCCATAGGACCAAGGATTGGGAAAATGTCTTCAAAAGCAGTTTATCTGTTCTTCGCAAACCCCATTAACAACAAATTAGCCTCGCCAGCATGTTCCATTAATCTTGAAGAAAATTGCTGGACGTATGTGGAGAAGGGAGATCCTGGGGGTGCGGACAAACCAGGAGCAGCTCTCTATCATGCATGAACATGTATACCCTGGTGCACATCCACACAGATTTATGTTAGCACCAAATCTTCTTGTAAGGTCTATGTGCACTACAAAGAAATCTCTCATTAGCTGCTAGAAAAATCCAGATAAAACCAGATTAGTCTTTTGGAACATGGTAGCTGGTTTGCAACTTCTCCAAGTCTGTGATTACTCAGTCCAAGCTAGTAGATCTTGGACGAGCCACAAACCAGCTTTATGACCTGGTCAACAAGCCTGGAACAGCTAATCAACTTTATTACTTACCAAATGAACTGTTTCTGTATGTATGTACACTGCCATTCAGAAGTTTGAGGTCAGTAAGTTTCTTTCCTTTTTTTCTTTTTTTTTGAGAGCGAGAGAGAGGAATTAATCATTTTATTTGGCAAGGACACATTAAATTGATCAAAAGTGGCAGTACAGACATTTGTAATGTTACAAAAGATTTATATTTCAATGCTGTATAAATGCTGTTCTTTTGAACTTTCTATTTATAAGAATAATGAAAAAAGTATTAGTTTGCAGCACAACTGTTTGCAACATTGATGAAAATAAGAAAAAACGTTTTTTGAGCACATCACAGGAATAAATTACATTTTACAACAGAAAATATTAAAATAGAAAACATTTTTACTCTATTTTTGATCAAATTGATCAGCCTTGTTAAGCACGAGAGTAATTGTAAACTGTAATGTAATTCCGATACCAAACATTGGTGCCTTTTATGACAAGTCCTGCTTAATAACACCCTTTATGATAAGATAATAATTATTTTTGTTATGGCCAATAACCAATAAATAGCTGGCTTTAAAATTCTATACTATTTTGTGTAAAATAAAGATTTTAAAAAGTAGATTACAACAAGTCAAGTCAAGTCAAGTTTATTTGTACAGCGCTTTTCACGATACAAATCATTGCAAAGCAACTTTACAGCAAATTAAGTTTCTACAATATTTAGTGGTAGCTTATCAGTGGTGACTGTCAATTAATGTACATATGGCAGAAATGTACGGAAAAATCAATTTAAGACGTAATAAAAAAGACGATGAACACTATTAACAGCAATTATAAAATAATTAAATGTGCAAAATAGCAAAATGTGGTAGTTCTGTATGTAGTTTCAGGGTTGGCATCATCTGAGGGGTTGGCATCATCTCTTCTCAGGTGTTCTAGATCCAGACTGAAGCTTGTGTAAATCCTAGTTACCACAGGATGTCAATCCCGTGGCAAAAACAGAGAAACAAATAGAGACATAATTAGCGTAGCTGCTGTTAATCTCTGCTTTGTGATTTTCTCAGGTTGAATTTAAAGAACTCGTGGAAAACGAGTGTTAGAACTTTGGGAACTTCATGCAACTCTGTTAACTCATTATCCTGAACCTTTTGTGTGTATGTGTGTATGTGTTAGTTTAATGTAATCTAGAATAGCCAATAAACTGTTGTTTCATTTATAAAGAATCATTGTCTTGTGTATATGTAATTTAAAGTTAAACCTTGCCCAGATCACGTTACCTAGCTCGTAGCTTATAACTTATCAAAAGCATGTATTAACCTGTGGCCAGGGAGAATACAAATATTCAAATTGTTAAGATACACGGATGTTAACGTCTCGCTGGACGAACAGTTGATAAAGTGTAAACTATCAAATTTGAAATCAGTTCTAATCAGGTTGACTTCGAATCTTCAGATTCGATTCCTCTCAAAACCTGAGCTTAAATAATAATACTTAATTCCCTTATAAAATTTAACTTTATCTTACAATGAATATAAATTAATCAGATTTTCTAAAGATTACATTTAACATTGTTATTAAACTATTAACTAACAATAATTTAACTATTTAAGTTCATGTTTAACTTAAACGTTGAAGGCAAAGGTAATGTATGAGCATGTATAGTTAAATATCCAGTATCAGCCAATATTAATAAATAATTAAAATTAATAAAAACATCCCTAATATCGACCAATATATTATTATGGATTTTGTGGCTTTAGTATACACAGATCGGTTCAACAAATGAATGCCAAAATGGGTCTGTTAACAGGTGATGTGACAGAAAGCAAACTGACTGCATACTAAAATAAAATGTTTTACAAAAGCATGACTCTACTCCTTAGCAAATGTTGATTTACAGTTGATTTACGATGTTGTGACACTCCAGAAGTACAGCGGCAAACCGTAGACGCACCCTCCACTACATTTTCAAAACACAGAGAACAAGACCCAGAAGACTGTGGATTGCAAAGGAACACAAATTCAGATTAGGACTGATGACCAAACGGCAGTGAACAAAAAAGACGACACAACTTCAGGGAATCTGCTCACTGTATATTTAAATAGAAGATTGTACCGCAAACCACAGCTTAACTGGACTCCGAACAGCAAAAAAATAAATAAAAATCACATACACAGATTTTTTTTTCTCCTTTAACTGCCCCTACAGGGCAAGTTATATAGTTTGCTGGCTCTGCAAGTTTGGCAACAAAGCAAGCCTGTGGAGACTAAAAGAGAGAAAAGAGAAAGAGAGTATGTGTGTATGTGTGTGTGGCCCTGGAAGCAGTTTTTAATGTTTATGAAGAGTCTTTCTGTGGAGGCAAGCCAGCTCTGATGAATGAGGGCAAGCATCCCTGTATGACCTCCATCTTTTACCATGCACCTCATTATTCAGAGTCCAAAGAGCTCTATGGATCTTCCCCTCTCCCGCTATCTGAATCTCTTTCACACACACACTCTTTTACTGTATATATACCCACATACAACACACATGCCAGCAGTATGCATTCATAAAGACACACCAACAATATAGGTTCACATGCCTACATGCCAAATTTGCTGTGCATAGTTTTTTGTTTTTCTTCAGGCCATGTGCGTTGTATTTTGAATTATTTGTATTAGAAATATATTTTTGTTACATTGACAATGGAAATAATTTTTCATTTTTTTCAATGCACATTTGCGACAGACATCAATGACAGCATTATTGCTTGATTTTTTTGTTTATATATAATTTATATAAATATATAACCAAAAACATCAAGCAATAATGCAATGATAATTATTATTATTTATGACTATATTACTTATTACTATTACTAATTATTATTACTATAATAATTATTATTATTTAATAGTTAACTGTATTACCATTAAAGTTAACCACTTTATAGTTTCTATACAACTAACCATGACCCATAATGTTCATGACCTATAAAAAAAAAAATAATAATAATTTATGAATAATTTTTACCTTCAAGGTTTAGCTATGTTCTGGGAACAGTTTTGTCTCTAAATTACAGCTAAGTAAATCAGAATGAATGTCCAACAATTCGTCTCTGGTGAAACTGATTGCAGGGATATAGCCACGGGAGCATGCCACGGAGGCAGCCATCACCGTCGGCGCCATATTCGGCCATCTTCTAAAACCACAAACACAGCAAAACCTCAGTAATAAATACATGCTTACACCCCCTATCTGCATATCCTGGCTTCCATTAGCATATTTAATAACATTTCACCATTTATGTTTCTCGCTCTGTCTGAAACACACACAAACAAATCAAAACAAAACTCTGCTGATCTAAAATGGGCTTCATGAATAAACCGCCAGTGACTGCAGTCTCAAATGACTCAGTGAATATTAACATCCCCTAAAAAGACAATTGGAAGTTGTTTATCTATTACTTGATTAGGAAAGAAAATACCATCCATGACGGTTAGTGGAACCTGTCAGTGATGCAGTTGCATGAGCTGAGGGTCAAACTGGGGAACATGGTGTCCCAGTAAAAGCTGGTGACACTGAAGACTGGGGTAATGATGCTGAAAATTTAGCTTTGATCACAGGAATAAATTACATTTTAAAATAGATTCAAATATAAAGCAGTTATTTCAAATAGTAAAACTATTTCACAATATTGCTGCTTTTGCTGTATTTTGGATCAAATAAATGCAGGCTTGGTGAGCAGAAGAGACTTCTTTAAAGAAACATTAAAAATCTTACTGATCAAAAACTTTTGACTGGAAGTGTAGTTTCTACAGTATAAAACTAACCATGACACTTAATGTTTCAACAACAAAAAAAATGTATGAATCATTTTTACCTTCAAGAACTAGCTATGTTCTGGGAACAGTTTTGTCCCTAAATTGAAGCTAAGTAAAGCCACAAACCCAGCAAAAGCTCAGCAACACAGATACACTTGCACCCCCTATCTGCATCTCCTGGCTTTCATTAGCATATTTATTAACATTTCACCATTTCTGTTTCTCGCTCTGTCTGAAACACACACAAACAAATCAAAACAAAACTCTGCTGATCTAAAATGGGCTTCATGAATAAACCGCCAGTGACTGCAGTCTCAAATGACTCAGTGAATATTAACATCCCCTAAAAAGACAATTGGAAGTTGTTTATCTATTACTTGATTAGGAAAGAAAATACCATCCATGACGGTTAGTGGAACCTGTCAGTGATGCAGTTGCATGAGCTGAGGGTCAAACTGGGGAACATGGTGTCCCAGTAAAAGCTGAACCGCAGGAGAAAGGTGACTCATTAAAATCACACCATCCTATTTTGGAGCACTATTGACGGAAGGTTTGGGTCATCTGGAGTCATCGCAAACCACGACAGCATAACACACTAGCCAAAACACACAATGAACCAGCATAGGTCAGTCTAAACCACTTATCTTAACACATGACAGTAATGTGTCACAGACAATGAGAGGTACTGATCAACCATAAAAACAATTACAACAAAGCATCAGATTTCAGAGAGACTGAGTTGACAGTATCCAGACGTGACATGACAAGTAATTTGTCTGTCTGCACTGAAACAGACAATTTATTCTAACAAGACAAGACAAGTGTCACATAATTTGTCTGTCTACACTAAAAGAAACAATATTTTAAGGCATAGTTAATCCCCCCAAAAAAAGAAAATTATTTACTCACCCAAATGTTGTTCCAAACCTGTATGACTAAATTTATTTTATGGAACGAAAAACATTTTTAAATAATATATTGGTTGCTTTTCTTCAATATAATACATTTTTTAAAATTTTTATCAGTATATTCAAAGTCTTTTGAATCTATACAACAGATTTGTGTAAGGAAAAAAATGTATTTAAGTAGTTATTTAATGAATAGTTATTTAATCTTGACATTCACCCCAGCATGCCTGATTCAGAAACAAATTATTCTTTTGAGTCAGACCTCAACGAATCAGTTGATTCAGTTCACAAAACCAGTCTAAATGATTTACGATTTGGACTGAGCCAGTTCTTGAGTTCAGCTCACTAAATGATCTGGCTGCAGCAGTTAACAGCTCACTGGAGGAGAAAAGCACAGAATATCAACTTATATTGGGGTGTTTACAGAACTTGTATGACTTCAGGCTTTGAATATTTTATAGATTTTTTAAATTAAACACTAGGTGACATAAAAAATAAAATAAAATAAAATAAAATATTTTATTTTATTTCATGGCATTTGGTGTCCTTTTTGAAGCTTGAACCATTCCTGATTCATTGTAATTGCATGGAAAAAGCAACCAGTACATTATTCAGAATTTCTCATTGTGTGATTCACAAAAGAAAATAAGTCACACGGGTAAATAAAAAAAGTGACAAAAAAATAGGCCGAATAAGACAACACCACAGTAAAAACGAAAGAGATAGCTTTTATCACTCACTGCATTATGGCATCATGTCTGGTTAGGATAAGCACAAAAACACTGTGGGCTCACAGACACCCCTCTTATTCTAAAAAAGCAATCTTGCATTACTGGAATCAACTAGAGTGCAGATTGGTTGGATTTATGTGGAGGAAACAATCAGAGGCGCCCGCTCTCATTCCTGGCCAATTAATGGGAGACTTGAGGCCAAACAGATTCCAGTGACGTTTCCAGATCATTGAGTAGAGTCAATGAAGTCCACCGGAGTGCTCTGGGATAGCGCGGCTCATGGAGTTTAGCGGTTTGGGGAGCCACTTTCAGGCCAGATGGAAGTCTAACAACACTGTATTGACAGCCATGAAGGATTAAGCAACTCCTGCCCATGAGCCCCTTCCTAGGTATCCAAGCTTTGTGCAACAACAAAGATATATCTGGGAGGTGAGATATATGTACATACATACATACATATATATATATATATATATATACACTGTATGTGAGTCTAAATCACTGTGGAAACTAAAGACATTGATGTGGATCTGGCCTGCAATACACGCAAACACACACTATTTAAGGGAGCCAGAGAACCAGGGTGCCAAGAACATGAGAAAAGGTAGAGAAAAAGAGAAGAAAATATTAAAAGGAATAGAGAAGGGCTAGCACTGGACCCACCAGAGGGTTGAGCTCATTTTTTAAATTGGGGCTGTTGCTGCCCCAGACTTACACATTCTCACACACCCACCCAAATCATGACCCAATGCCAAAATACTGTAAAACTCATAATTCTTATTTCATTTAGCTAAAAAAAAAAAAAAAATCTCAATTCAATTTCACCCCCAGATGAGGAGTGAGCCTGCTGGGAAGGATGGGAGAGTGAGAGAGAGAGGAAAGACAGGGAGGTATTGTGTTAGTACGGTTGCAGTGGTTCAGTGTTTGCTTTGGTTTCTAGGGTAACACCAGACTGCAAAGAGATAACTTAAACAGATGTGGAGAACCCGACGGAGGGAGGGAAGAAGAAAAAGACGAAAAAAGAAATCAGGAAAAATAACGAAACAGAAAAGCCACAGATAAATCCGCCTTGTCTGTGAGTGTTTCTGGTATTTTGGTGTTTAAAGAAAGAGCAAATCACGTCCAGAGAGAGAGAGAGAAAACAGAGCGATTAAAAGAAAAGACAGAGGGAAAAAAAAATGGAGAAAAGAATCATTCATGGTATTTACTTATTTAAAAAAATAAAATCTGCGTTTATAAACACGGATGGTAGGCACGCAGGTTGTTGACACTGTCAGCAGATAAAAACATTTAAAAATAATTTTTCCAAATAATTTTTAACCATGAAATCGTGCTAAAATTAATTAAAAATATATATGTTATATATAATTGTATATATGTTACCTGCAGCATAAGTCTAATACACATTGATGATTTACTTTAAGGATTGCAAACAAATTTTTTTTTAATATAACAGGAATGTAATATTCAAAATATTTATTATTATAATTTATTATTATGAATATTATTATATAATTATATAAATGTATTATATAAACGTACACCATTTTTATGGAATCTATCCCTCTATAAAATAAAATAAAATAAAATAAAATGTCTTGTTTAGGACCTCATATTATACTTTTATATTATATATATATTATACTCACATTATACTAATTTAGAGACAACCTGGAATATCTGCACTTTCAAAATATTAAATTGTCACACCGCAGGACTACTTGAATAAGAAAAGATCATATTTGATTTAAGAAGTTGTAGCATCTAAAATACATCCTTTTTCTTAAACATTCACATACATAAATGCTTAAAAATATAATGCTTGTTGATGTTTTTATCATCTACCCATGCGTGAGTGTTTATGCATCTGTGTGTATGCGCATGTGAACCTCTAGTTTCGGAGAGGGAGGTAATTATGAATGAATTCTTTCAAGTCGTCCGCAACGCGACGAAGGTTCCTCCTTTCATCTGGAAAAAAACAAATCTGGCAGGCCGAATTAAGAGAGACAAATTAAAAAGATAATATTCCCTTTCTAGTCAGCTGAGAGAGACCTTCAAACCCCTCTTGGACTTTTGACAATTCAAAAGCAGCAGCAAAAATGAATGTTTCTGTCCCAAAAAGCATCATCTCAACCATAGCTGCTCTGAAAATAATTAAAAGATTAAAATGATAATTGGAAACTCAAACTTCCCCTCCCTTTCCCACAGATCCTTACATGGCGAGTGAATTTCAATTAAGAAAAAATGAGAGTGGAAAAGAAATGAAATAATAAAAGTGTGTGAAATATTGATAGCATCTGATATATCGTCTCATCTGCGAGATCACTGAGGGCCGACCCTGACAAACAAGGGAATTGAAGAAGAAAATTGACCAGCACAATGATCTATAGAAAATTATCATTCATAAAATGAGCCGGCTCCTCTTCAAAGCGCTCATATTAACATCTATTTCTCAATTATATATTCCACAGAAAAGAGCTGTTTATATAGAGCAAACCCAAATTAAACAAGACTTCCTAAAAAACTCAAATCAATGTAAGATCAAGGCAGCCATGCAAAATGGGAGTGAAAATGGTGTTGCTTGCATCTCCTGTATCTTTCCCAAAAACTGTGAGTGGATTAAGTGTCATTTTATCATTTAAGCTAATTTAGACTAGATTTTAAAGTGTCAATTATTATTCCCAAATCGAGTGCTTGTTTTAGCCGCCTGACCTCATGCACACTGATTCAACAAGCGCTGCGAGTTTGCCCTTTGTTATGACCTATGCAAAACAGAGCTTATCTGTTTACACAAGAATACTCAAACTCAGCATCATTAAACCCTCAATGTCAGGATTCACAGAAAAGTGCAAGGTCTACAAATACATCTAGTATGGTTAAAACAAGACAGGTTCTTCACGACAATCATCTCTTTGAGGGTCAGAGAAAACTCATTTGAATTTTTTCCAATAATTCTAGAATATTTCTTGCCACAACTGGGCTATAGTGTAGTTTGGGGTCGGTAAGAATTTTTGATGTTTTTGAAACAAGTCCTATCCTATGCTCACCAAGGCTGCATTTATTTGTTAAAAACACAGTAAGATTGTAATAAATAATGAACAGTAATATTGTGAAATATTACTACTAACTTGTTTAATATATTTAATTTTTAGATATTTTCATAAGCCATTATGCCAGTCTTCTGTGTCCCATGATCCTTCAGAAATCACTATAACGTGATTTTGTGCTCAAGAAACATGTCTGTTTATTATCAATGTTGAAAACAGTGCTGCTTAATATTTTTTCAGGATTCTCTGACAAATAGAAGGTTTGAAAGAAAAGCATTTATTTAACAGAAATATTTTGTAACATTGTGTCTTTACTGTCACTTGATCAATTGTATCCTTGTTGAAAAAAGTATTTCTTCATTTAAAATAAATCTATTTTAATCCAAACTATTGGGACAGTAGTGTATATTGTATACAAAAAAAAATTTCAATAAAAACATGCAAATAAACTTCTGACATTCAACAAATACATGGGCCTAATATTATACTTTAATATAATTTCTTTTTTTCTATATTTTATTACTATATTATTATTATTATTTAAATGTATTGTCTATTCTCTTTATTATTAGTGTTTTATTACCTTAAATTATATGTATGTCTGCACTATGTCTGTACTTTCTGTACTGGAAGCTCCTGATACCAAGACAAATTAAATGTGTGTGTAAACACACTTGGCAATAAAGCTCTTTCTGATTCGGATTCTGATATTTTATTGCAGAAATCTATCATAGTCCTCACAAACACAAAATAAAACCTATACTATTAAAAACAGGAACATTGCAAAACATGATTTAAAAGCCGTCAGCAAATGTTTTCAAATGTTACTGTTAAAGGCAAAGAATGTGCAGCAGAATTGACGTTCTGTTGTCAACACCATTGTCACGTTGGTGCTTGGGATGAATTTAGAGACAGTGGGTTTTAATGCACGGTAAAACCCTTCCTAAAAATTGTGCCTTTAAATTCATCCCCACATTTGTTCTGTCAGATAAAGGTAAGAGATGTCTAGCTTCTGTCAGAATGAAGAGTAAAGCTGCTTGTGAACTGTCATATTTTAATGTTCACTTCACGTTCAAGAAAAGTCTTGAGGACTGTCTAATGAACAGTTTCACTGTTAGGAAAAGCCTTTTATTTAGATAGTCTAGCAGGAAAGCCATTAAAAGCAGACGTCCTTTAGGAGCAAATCACCTGGGCGGCACTGACCTCTTCATTAGTCCTCATCAGAGATGAGTTACTGCTAATGTGAGCAAGCATCATTAGGGATGTCTCAGCGCTAGTATAAATTTACACATGTCCTCGTTCACATTAGGAAATACTTCACTTGTACAGTAATGTGTGTGTGTGGTCAGACCTGCTGGAAAGGTTCAAGAGCTCGTGTTTGTCTGCAGCAGTGGATTTGTCCTCCAGCTCCCACAGGAGAACGCTGATGAGATGAGAGTTCTTGATGACAATGGGCACCTCCTCGAACATGTTCTCAAAACCCACACTAGCCTTCTTCAGCCTGCACACACAGAAAAGACATTTTCATTGTCATTGACAAGTGTCAGAATCTGGAAGTGACCCCGTCAAAGATTTGACATCCCATTTTTGGGAACAGCAAGCCAACACTCTGACCAAACTAGGCACAAAATGTCAAATTTCAAGCAATTTGTCAGACAGATTTTGAAAGTGAAATGGCTGTGCGATTTGACAATCATAGCCAATCAGGAGGAGCAGGATTATGGCCAAATCAGAATTCACAGTGGGCAGTGCCACCCATCATACTGAAAACCAATCGAAATGTTTGTGTATAAAGACAAAAACACAGCAAACTTGCTTTCTTTAGCTACCTTTCTTTTGAACACCCTTTCTACTTCCCCCACTCTTTCCCAATCATTTTCTGACTTTATCTCCCTTATTAGGATCTGCTTGTGGTTGAGTCTCCTGCAATGTGGGAGTGAGAGGCACTATGTGATCAGATCACTCTAATTAAATGATTGGATGATTTCAACTCGTCTCCATTACTAATCGCTCCATTAGACAAGCACTCTAGGCTGATTAGTCGACTGATTTCAAAAGGCAGTTTTTGTTTTGATCTTTTATTTTTTCAGATCAGAATTTTAAGAGAAAATCTCAAACCAAACCACAAGGAAGACTGAAGTAAACAAGGGAATGCACCCTTTATCCAGACTCTCAGCCAATCCATCATCCACCAATACAAAAATGCTAGATTTTGACTGCAACAATATATAACTTAAAAGTAAAATAATATGTAAAATAAAAAAAGTTATAAGACACCTTTATAAATACATTTAGGAAGAATATACAAAAATAATAATATAATATAATACATTTAAAAAATAAAAAATATATCCTTTTAAAGAAAATTCTATATTTAATATCAGTCCAACTGAAGTAAAAAAAAAGTAAACTTTACAACATTTACATATAAGTATATAATATATTGTAATATTATAACAATACTAACTTTAAGAATATTAAATTATCTCTCTCTCGCTCGCTCTCTCTCACACACACACACACTAGTTCATCTGCATTAACTTCATTGAGCCCCAGGGATTTAAAGGCTTACCCATCTGCTGAGAAGTCCTTATCTTTACAGATCTCCATGAGTTTTGGGGTCAACCTGTAGGCTTTCAAACACAAAGAACCCTGGGCTGTCTTGAGGGGATCTACAGAGAAAGAGAACCAAAGACAAAACATGGATGGTCTTTCTGAAGACAGCAAACAAACCAAAGTGTTCTGACTTGCTCAACACAGGGTACTATCTATAAACTTCAAAAACAATACACATCTTTGTGCCGAGACCAAAAAACAAAGGCAGTAAAGGCTGTTACGACAGACATACGAAAAGTAAAATTGAAGATATTAAATTTGAAAAGATGCAGTATGTGTTAATCTAACAGGGGAACAGAACTGTCAGCCAGTCAGAGTGAATTAATCTCACTGTCAGAAGGCTGACATTTCAGGAAAAAAATAATAAAATAAAATCATTAATGTTCTGTCTAAGATGGGCAAAACTTGCCAGTCAGCTCTGCCCGCTATCCATTATCCAAAGACAGGATTTATAGCACAGCTCTGTTCTGATATTAAATGCATTTAGACACTGTGGAAAGATGATCGTCTGTCTTTTCATACTGTCATGAAACTTAAACATAAAAATGGCAGTCTAAAACAACTCAAGGAGATCTCAAGATCAGCTCAGACAAAGGTAAGATTCAGTTAGTCTTCTTCAAGTACCTGTTGAAATGGAGTGGGCTGAATCAATATCAGGATTGAGGATTTATTTAGGCACCACTTCTGAATGCCATCCACAATGCCTTTTGCAACAACAGTGTAACAACTTGAAATGATAAATACAAAACACAAATACAGAACTGCACAGAAGTGCATAATAGTGCAGTATAGTGATGGGGACACTATACTGTCAAAAAGCACCGTCCTTCGGATGAGACGTTAAACCGAGGTCCTGACTCTCTGTGGTCACAAAAAATCCCATAGCACTTCTCGTAAAGAGTAGGGGTGTAACCCCGGTGTACTGGCCAAATTGCCGCCACTGGCCCTTGTCAATCATGGCCTCCTAATAATCCCCATCCACTTGATTGGCTCTATGACTCTCTCTCCTCTCCACCTGTAGCTGGTGTGTGGTGAACGCACTGGCGCCGTTGTACTGTGGCTGCCGTTGCATCATCCAAGTGGATGCTGCACACTGGTGGTGGTTGAGGAGAGACCCCCCCACATGATTGTAAAGCGCTTTGGGTGTACAGCAATACACAATAAAGCACTATACAAATACATCATTCATTCATCATTCATTCATAATAAAAACAGATCTGAAAAAGAAATTGACTGGTGCTAGCTAATGTAAAAGTTGCTGTGATGCTCAAAGAGGTTTTTAGTATGTTGCATTGTGATTTCTATAAGGTGTCGATTGGTTTTTAGTGTATTGCAAAGTGGTCTCTATGACTTGTGTAGTTCATGTTATGATAATGATAATATAGCATGATAATATTATCTGTAAAGAATAATTTGTATTTAAATCAAATTTTTGGCCAAAATATGAACACTCCTGAAATCTACTTAACAGGTTTTTTTTTTCAACTACACCAATTACTAACATGTATAAAATCAAACATACAGCCATAACATTTCTAAAAAAATCCTAAGAATTCATAAATTGTGAATTAATTGGATGGATGGATGAGATATCCCTAATTTTATTAATTTCTCCCATTACTAAAATGTGCAGAAAATCAAGCTTTCAGCAATGATTTCTCAAATTTTATTGCATATCATAATAAAAAAATATAAAATTAGTATATGTATATGAATAAACTATAAATACTAGGAACTGAATCATGAATGACATGATGTGTGATGAATCAGGAAATCACTAGTCGTCTCAACTAGTCCCACTACATGTCCTTAGGCACTTTTTTTTTTTTAAAAACCACCCCCTAGTACCTGAGAGCTAGAAGAACATACAAAACCACGTCTATCAAGTCTCAGTTTGTGGACCCATCGGCCCTCTGAATGCTTACATTGTTCATGTGGAGAGTGCACTTGGTGCAGGGTGGGGTTTCTGGCAGCTGCTAGGTGTCTGAGATATTTTTAGTGAGGAGCGCTTGCTTGCCACCACAAGGAGGAGACTGAACAAACACTCTGATAGGGATCCACATCTGGCCTGAGGGGGAAGTCTGAGGAAAGTTACAGACAGCGTGGACCACGAGACCGAGAAAAGGACAGGGGGCGTGAATGAAGGAGGGGTGCGAAGAACCGTTAAAGTTTTATGTTTATGTTTTCACCCAAATCAGTGCTGGAATCAGAGCGCGTTTACCGTGCGTCTGTCCCAGTTAGGTGGGCGAGTGGAGGTGTACAACATTTGTTTGTGTGAGTTTGGGGAAACAGATCTGTTGTTAATGCAGCTTGTCTGACGATTCCGCCACCCTCGTGCCGCCATCGCCCCATCGACATCTGGGATGGGTGGCATCTGTGCCGGTGGATGAGGGGGTGTCCGGGTCCTGAATCCACTCCTGAAGGTACACATCAGCTCTGCGATAGCAGGCTAAATAAACAGAGGGGAGGAAACCCTGTCTAGACAAGGCTGCTGCCGGGCCCGCTACGCACACCAGCCTCCTGTTTACACAAGGGGGGAATGCTGTCCACAGCCAAGAAACGATGGGGTAGAGAGACGAAGAGAGAGAAAAGGGAAAGTGGTAGAGCAAACAGTGCAGTAGAAAAGAAGTGTGTGTGTTTGGGTGAGGGGTGCTGAAACATGCTGCTCTCTCTCTCTCTCTCTGTATGTACAGAAATAGAGATAGAGAAGTCCAGAGGAGAAAAAAAAGCAATCTGGTGATACCAGAAAGGACAGCTAAATACCTCAGACACCATGCAAAAACATGCCAAATGTAGGCCATTAAATTATTAGAAAAGTAGGCCACAGCATTTTTTGAATGTTTCAGTGTCACATGATTCTTCAGAAATTAATTCTATTACGTTGATTGATTTGGGGCTCAAGAAACATTTCTTGTTATTTCCAATGTTGAAACAGTTGCTTCTTAATATTTTTATGGAAATTGTGATACATTTTCAGGATGGTTTGATCAATAGAAAGTTTAAAAGAAGAGCATTTATTTGAAATTGGATTAGATTTTTTTTTCTTCAATTTTTTAAAATTGAAACAATGTAATGTATTTCTATTCCTCTTATGGTTTTTATATATATATATATATATATATATATATAAAAGGAATGATAAGCCTACATTGATAATTCTAATACGTCATTTTAGAGATTTTAGAGCAAATGATTATGCATTGATAATACAGTTAATGCTTTGATAATGCAGTTATTAATACAGTCTAGCGCAGTTTTTAGAGAGAGAGTGAAACTAAGTTTAACATATATAAACACAACTGACTCCTCGATGGCGTGCTGGTAACTGAACTGAGAGTCCAGAAGGGCCTGGCTGACAAAAGAACCATAGAAGGTTGACTGGTACCAACCCACATGAAGATGATCAATATTTACAAGGCGCAAACTTCTCATCATCTCCATCTGATACTGAACTACAAGAGAGAAAAAAAAGAAAAGGCATCAGGGTGGGAAAGAAGGCATGATGTTGTGATTTCTCAATTGCACATTTTGCTTGACGATTATTGTCCCTCTCATTATGTGAAGCTCTGAGCACCTCTTCACCTGAAGAATAAGTCACTGTCACAGCAAACAACAAGGACATGCAAAGTGCCTTGAGAGGGAATGTCTTACAGATATAATCATGTCCGCCTTGTTTCATTGTCAGTTAAAGAGCTGTTAAGGATTATAATTCGCCTGGTCTGGAGTCTGGAGACCGATATTCAACTAATGAGTGATTTCAGCTGTGAATATCAATATTTCTTAATAGAAGATGATGATATTTTGCCCAATACTCAATTGCTATGAATATGAAAATCAAATATTAGAAAAAAAAAACTAATACTGCAAAAACAAATACAAGAACATTAAAATAAAGAATACTATACTACAGAATACTATTATACACACACACCATCAAAACAAAGCAAATATTATGTCTTAATTTATTACAGTGCAAAAAAAATATTATTCTTATTTGATATCTTTGTCTTGTTTTCAAAAAAAAGAATTTAAAAATGCTTAAAACAAGATAATATTAATAAAAATAATTATAATTATTATAATATATTTGTCACGTTTATGTTTTGTTTCTGTTTAGATTTCCCTTGTTTCTGTTCTTCCTGCCGGTGACCTATACTGTGTTCCCTGATTAGTTAATTAGTTTCCACCTGTGTTGATTAATCATCTCATTAGTTCCCTTTGTTTGGTTCTTGCTTATAAGCCCTCAGCTCTCCCTTAGTCTGGGTCCGTTCTCCGTCATGTTTAGTTCCTGAGTGGTTTATTAAAGTATTCCGTGTTTGAATTGCACTCTGATTCTTCAGTCCTATTCCTGGTACACACCGTATGCTGACAATATTATTATAAGTTATAATAATAATAATTTAAAATAATAATAGCAATTATTACAAATATATAGTTAATACAATATATTAAAAAATTATGGTTAATAATAATTATGATTAATAATAATAATAAAATTCACAATGTTAATAAACATGCTTAAAAGATACATTATCTGAGTACTAGCAAAATAAGAATATAAATAGGCCTATTGTGCATAAATACTGTCAGAAATTCAGAAAACACATATGTGACCCTGGACCACTAAACCAGTCATATGGGTCAATTTTGGTTTTTGAAATTGAGATTTATACATCATCATACTCTGGAAAGCTAAAGAAACAAAAAGCACTGAGGCCAATCAACAACTGGCTGAAGACCTGAACGAGTTTTACTGCAGGTTTGAAAAGCAAAAGCCTGGTCTGACACCCCACACCCACTCCGACCGTCTCACAGCACAGTCATCAACACCCTCCCCCTCCCTCCCCCCTACTGTTTCTCAAACTGTACTCAAGATCTGTGAAGATGATGTAAGCAAAGTCTTCAGGAGACAGAAGATAAGGAAAGCCAAAGGCCCAGACGGTGTCTCTCCAGCCTGCCTCAAAGCCTGTGCTGTCCAGCTATCATCCATCTTCACCTTTTCCCCCATGCCATCTCCATCTCTAATTATTGCCTCTCTCTCAAGTACTATGTAAATACATATGCATATTTTTTTTATACAGCTGTATATATAGAGTAATTAATGCACAAATATGTACATTAATCTTCTGTTCCAGATTCATACACATTATTATTTATTGTTAAGTCTTATTTAAATGTTTCTGTTCTCATGTCAGATATGTATGTATATATGTATGTATGTATGTATGTATGCATGTATGTACCAAGAGCTTCTTAAAATTCCTTGTGTGTTTGCGCACACTTGGCGAATAAAGCTGATTCTGATTCTGA
>NW_015641038.1:952435-963734 GCF_001515625.1 Sinocyclocheilus rhinocerous | reverse complement strand
ATTTATTGTTAAGTCTTATTTAAATGTTTCTGTTCTCATGTCAGATATGTATGTATATATGTATGTATGTATGTATGTATGCATGTATGTACCAAGAGCTTCTTAAAATTCCTTGTGTGTTTGCGCACACTTGGCGAATAAAGTTGATTCTGATTCTGATTCTGATCTGAAGAATATACCCCAGTGACTTAAGACTGGTTTTGTGGTCCAGGATCACAGTTTAGTATAGTATAGTATAGTATAGTATAGTTTATCTTCACTAACTGCCTATGGTCACTGTATGCTTCAGCTGTATGAAAAAAGCAGCATCAATAATATTGATGCTGCTTTTTTCATACAGATGAAGCATACATAGGCAATATTGATTCAATATCCTTTTCAAACTTATATTCACAATTTAGCACAAAAGCATCTGGATATCCTAATATTCAGAAGGATTTAAGGATAAAGTTAGGATAAGCGAGGACAACCAAAGTAAGATAAAGGTAATCTTATTTGAATCCACAAATGATTAAAAAGCAGTCTGTTCATGCTCAGTGCATAAAGTGTCTGTGCTTCAGTATCATGTAAAAATACATCCTTGTCTTTACTAGCATATGCACTATTAGCTAGTAGTAGAGCAAAAACCTCTCTCTGACAGAACTCAGACAACCTTGATAGGGGTTTTAATGTTTAAATGAAATGGATTCTAATCCTTGGACATTTAAGACCTCTGTCAGCAATGCAATATCACTTTACTAGTATTGCCAGTTAGCATTGTTTACTACTATAGGCTAGCTTAGCGAATTGATATTAAACACTACGGGCCCTGTCATACACTCGGCGCAATGCGGCGCCAGGCGCGACGCAAGTGTTTTTTGCTAGTTTCAGCCCAACGCAGTTGTCATTTTCACGTCCTGCGCCACGTTGTTGAAATAGCAAATGCATTTGCGCCCATTTGTGCGCTCATGGGCGTGCTGGTCTGAAAACAAGGTGTGTTCAGGCGCATTGCTGGCGCGTTGCTATTTTGAGGCAACTGCAAAAGACCAACAAAAACCTGGTCTAAAGTCAATGGCGCAGTAGTTTTTTTGTTATTTAAAGAGCGCGTTAGTATAGGCGGGGCCCCAGCGCACATACACTCTGCTTATTACACACACAGGGACGCACAGCAGCACACAAACATGCCAAATATTAAAAATTTAAGTATTGCAATGTAGAAGATTATTATTCAAGTTCAAGTTCAATTTTATTAGTCACATACACAATCATACACAGTACGACATGTAGTGAAATGCTTGGTACGACTCTCCACACAGAATGCAATGCAATAGACTATATATTAAAATAGAAATATTATAAAAGTAGTAATAAGAAGAGAAAGAAAAACTGTATCCTAAGAAATAAGTTGAATAGTGAATAGAATTACAAATTACTATAAGGATAAATTAAACTAAGAAATTACAACAATAAAGAATATAAATAAGAAGAATATACAGATTACTAAAATTTACAGCAATAAACATAATTTAACCAAGTAAAAAAGATAGAGACTATATGTACAAAAAGATGTGAATGAATACATCTCTGGGTACAGAGATGGTAGCAGCAACAATCTGACAGTATGTGTATGTGCAGTAAAGTGCAATTATGCTTGTGCAGTCTGTAATAATAAAAGAAGTATAATGTTAATATGGTGTTGTATAGTGCAACTAAATCTTGTTGGCATTGTCCTGGTTCAGGACACGGAAAGCCTGTGCAAATAAGCTTTTCCTCATTCTCTCAGTTTTAGTCATCATGGAGCGAAAGTGTTTCCCTGACCTCAACAGAGAAAAGAGACCATTGTTAGGATGGCTGAGGTCCCTCATGATGTTCCTGGCTTTGGTATAGCATCGTTTGCTGTAGATGGATTCCAGGTCAGGTAGTTCAATGCAAATAATGCACTCAGCTGATCGCACCACCCGCTGTAGGGCCCATGTGTCCTGCTTTGTGCTGTTCCCGAACCAGGCTGTGATGTTTCCTGTCAGGATATTCTCAATAGTGCAGGTGTAGAAATTTTTTAGCACTTTGGTGGACAATTTAAAGTCTTTTAAGCGCCTAAGGTGGTAAAGACGCTGACGGGCTTTCTTCACCAAGGTTCTCCAGCTTTAATGTTTTTTTTGTGGGAATAATAGTGTTAAAAGCTGAACTGTAATCAACAAACAGCATTTTAACATAATTCCCCCTCCTCTTATCCAGATGATCTAGGGCTGAGTGGAGGAGATGTGTAATGGCATCATCAGTTGAGCAGTTTGGACAGAATTGTAAACTGTAAACTTGCAAACTGTAAGGAATCTAGGGTGTCAGGTAGCATGGAGGTGATGAAATTTATAACAAGTCTTTCAAAACACTTCATTACAATTGAGGTCAATGCTACAGGGCGATAGTCACACACCATGAACACACACCCGGAGCAGTGGGCAGCCATTTATGCTGCGGCACCCGGGGAGCAGCTGGGGTTTCGGTGCCTTGCTCAAGGGCACCTCAGTCGTGGTATTGAAGGTGGGAGAGAGCGCTGTACATTCACTCCCCCCAAGACAATCCCTGCCGGTACGAGACTCGAAGACAAGACAAGACAAGAGGGTTGGGATTTCTTGGAGATAGGAACAATGATGGACTGTTTGAAGCATGTGGGAATTTCGGTCTGATCCAGGGAGAGATTGAATATCTCAGTGAACACTGGTGCTAGCTGGTCTGCACAAGCTCGAAGAACCCGACCTGCGATTCCATCTGATCCTGCTGCCTTCCTTATGTTCACTCTCTGGAAAACCCTTCTCACTTCACCCTCTGTGATGATAAACGCTTTTCCTGCATTTGTGCTCTCCGCCTGTATGCAGTCTTTGTTCTTATTAGCGCCAACAGCACCGTTAGCACAGTGAGATGCAGCCTCAAAACGAGCTTAAAAGTATTTAGCTCATCTGCAAGAGAAGCGTCAGTCTCCACGATCACGTGGGCTGGTGTTTTATAGTCCGTTATCGTTCTCAGCCCTAACCACAAACTTCTAGAGTCACCTTGAAGAAACTGTGACTCTACTTTCTTACCGTAGCACCGCTTTGCCTCCTTCACCACTCTGCGCGTACTGTAAGACGCAATCTTGTACTCATCCATGTTCCCGGTAGCAAGCCCCGCTTTGTAGGCTTGACAGCAGTGCGGGATGACAGGGCGTCACGGATGGTTTTATCCACCCACGACTTCTGATTCGGAAACGACTTGATGGTAATTTTTTGGACTGTATCATCCACCAGTTTCCCGATGAGTCCCACAACCGCTTCCGTAAACATGTTGATGTTGTCAGAGCTGCGCCGAAACATGTCCCAGTCTACATCATCTAGAGCGTCTTGCAAAGTGGCTATTGATTGGTCCGACCAGCGCACGACCTCCCTTTGAACTGGAGCGACTTGTTTCAGTCTCTGTTTATATTTTGGCATGAGAAAAATGGAAACATGATCCGATTTCCCAAACGGTAGTAGAGACTGTGCCTTGCAGCTTCCTTTTAATGCAGTGTAACAGTGATCCAGAATTTTATTACCTCGCGTAAGACAGGTAATATGTTGATGAAATGATAGCGCTCCCGCTATCGCACCAGCTGTTGTTTACCATCAAACACACACCACTTCCCTTTGACTTCCCTGACTCCATTGTTCTATCCAAGTGAAAAACCGAAAAGAACTCGGCCGGCTGGATCGCATGATCCGGTATCGCTGGATTCAGCCATGTCTCAATGAAGCAGAGGAGGTTGCAGTCTCTAATGTCCCTCAGGAACTTAATCCTGGCCCTAAGATCATCGAGCTTGTTCTCCAATGGCTGCACGTTGGCCAGCAGAATGCTAGGCAAGGGGAGCGCGGTGAGCGTGAGACCTCAACCTGTTCCTAACGCCGACTCGTTTCCCGCGGGGCCGCCGTTTCAGATCTAGTCCTTTGTTCTCCCTTAGAATCTCGCTCGGTCAATTTGGGTCCGGTGTTAAAAACGATGGAGAATGAGTAAGTTGTAGACCAATAGAGACAAGAGTATGTTTGTCATAGGTAATAGTAACCATGATGAAAAATAAAAAGATTAAAATAACTTAAAAATGCAAAGAAGCAAACAGTGGTTGGAGCAGTCGTGACGGCAGCCTACCCCACCGGTGCCATTTTGTGTAGGCTACATAAATATAAAAATGCTTACATGTCATAATGGATAGTCATTGCATGTATCAGAATTAGGCTACCTATTTGCTCGCGCACGAGCAGCTCCGTTTCATCTCTGGAGACACATTCTGTCTTTGCGCTTGCAAATTCCGCCGTGTAAATAGCAAATCCGCCATGGCACGAGCGCAACTGGCTCTTAAAGGGAATGGGAGATGAGACTCTGATTGGTTTATTGCACGTTATGTCCAAAACACACCCACTACTCATTAAGAGAATATGGACAACCCTTTTAGACCATGCGCGGCGACCGTTTTTCCCATCCTTAAACTAGCAAAAGTGGATTTGGACATGCCCTGAGTGCACCTGCGCCGTGCACTTTAGACCATGCGCTTAGATTGTTAAAATAGGGCCCTACATTTCTGTCTGGATGAAAAAGTTATGCTCTATAATTAAACTCTACAGCTTATACGTGGCCGAACAATTAACAAAGTGTGTGGAAAAAATCTTTAAAAAGATGCACAATAAGTCAATGCTATTAAAAAGAAGATATTGACAAGCTGATATACTGGCCGAGCCCAAGAGTCTTGAAACACTCTTGCAAAGGACATGTTGTAGAGGGCAAAGAAAAGACTAACAAGATATATGATGCTGAAAAGGATTTCTTGGTACTTATATTAGTGCATCCCTAATGTATAGTATGATCACAGGAGTATCTGTGCAAGTACACAAACTTTCAGGACAGACATGCATTTCTGCAGAGTGCACTTATGGAGGACTGGGCTTCCTGTCAACTTCAACCCAAACACAGCCAGATTTGGTACTACAGATAGCGATAAATGTACGAACACAGACACATTAACTCCTCGGCTCAGCTGGACAACAATTTCCACTCTCGTGTGCCAAGCCAGAATCCTGATGTCCCAAAAATACCCCCTCTGACAATTCAAAGGCCATTCGGTTTTATCCTGAATGCAAAAGGGAGATAGCAGGATTATTAACAGAGGAAATACGTCGAGAATGAACATAACAAGGGTCTTCATTTTATTAAAACAGCCAGAGAGTCTCATAAGGTATATTAAATAAGAAGTGGTCCGCTCTCATGAGAAAACATCTGCGAGATGAAGACTTGCCGTAGGATGGAAGGCAGCAGTAACTCAAAAAAAATTTAAACTAATCAAATGGTTGATCCTTTGGGGGGAGCACATCTCTGAGAGGAAATGTGTGAGAAAAGAGGGTTGGAGGGGACGAAAACAAATGACTCTTTTAGAGTGGATACAAAGCGGCCTTCAAAAGCAGTAAAAAATGTGTGCATTCCAGTACACGGCACAGTTTTGAAACCACAAACCAGATTTTGCAAGGACAAATGAGTTGCATGAGAATAAAGAAAAAAGAAAACAGAAAAGATGTAAAATGAAAAAAAAAAGACAAAACGTACAAACCCAAACCCCCTAAAACACTTGAAACAACAACACAAAAAACAAGATAATGAGAGTCTAGCTGATGGCATCCTGTAATTAAATGGATTTTCATTCGGAAACAAATACCACCCTAAAAAAATATAAAAACAAGGCCAAACCCACCAGATTTTTTGCATGGAAGATTTTTTTTTTTTTTTTTACGATCCGAGACCTCGCATTAACTTTTTGACTTCTTCTGTGGACACTTCAAATGTTGTGGTTTACAAACAGAAAAACAAGGAGGCCTAAAAATTGCAGATCTGCACAGCAATGATGGCGCCTCGATTTCAAAATGCACATTTTAGTACCAGTAGTACCAAAAAAAGAAATGATCAAAAACTTTAAATTAAACCATACAACATCATCATCACTCTTTATCACCCCAGGGTCAAATGCAGAGTGTATTTTGGGTTGTGTAAATATAATAGCCATTGCTTTCGTCTGTACTTGAATCGTGCGGCTTGTTACAGAGAAATGTGCTATTTTCCAAGCAACTGGACTTACAATTTTCACCTATAGCAAACCATAAAACAGAAAAAAAGACAAGAATAATGATATTCTCAACGTTAGGGTGTACAAACAACCACCCAACACGCTAACAACATGATAAAAATCACTCAAAACATGTTAGCAATCCAACAGAAACGCACTGGCAACCATATTATGGTGGTGACTTACTTCCGAAAAATTTTTTAATAGAATTTTTGTTCATATGTTTTGTATCCAAATTAACCAGAAGCAAACCGAGAAGTAGGCCTACTTTCCATCCCAGAATCGTACTTTCAAAAGACAGGAACGGTCTATATCATTTACAACTGAAGTCATCTAAAAGTAACCGTAACACAACCTCAAACTAAATTTAATTCTAATACTAATGACTCAACATGACAGCTCACCATGTGACTTTTTCTCAATCCTTCAGTGCCATGCAGAGGGCGGGTGTAAAGGCGTATGCGTATACAGACACTGGGCCCTCTGGTTTATGGAAAGGGTTCAGGTTTGTGAGCTCACATAGGCCCTGTCCCAAATGGCACCCGAGTCTAAACATGGCCTACTAGGTAATAGTCCGCTGTGAAGACCACACCATTGCAAAAGGGCACATTGTGCTGGTTGTGAGCACCTTAAAATGTCAAATGGGACACCCCATGGCCGCAAATCCACATCAAGTGCAGCATTCGAGACATGGACCACAGTCATTCTGGGATAGGCTTGAATGCATAAAGAGTTTTATTTTAGATACTGATGAAAAGTATTAAGTCAAAATTAGTAAGTTAAGGAGCTATTCTTTTTTTTTATAAAATAGGACATTTTGAATAATAATTAGTGATAAAAAAATTCAATGATTAACAAATGCATAGTAATAATAAATAAAACATTTATTGACTGGATGAAATGTTCAAAATGTGCCAAATAAACCTGTTTTTTCTCAATAAAATAGAACGTTTTGAATGATGATTGGTGATAAATATTCAATGATTATCAATAAATGCATAATTGTCATTAAAATGTTATTGGCTTAATAAAATGTTCAAAATGTGCAAAATGAACCTGTTTTTCATCAAATAAATATAACATTTTGAATCATAATTGGTGATAAAAATTTCACTTATTAAAAAATCACTTATTATCATCAAATAAACAATGATGATTAAACATTTATTGGCTGAATAACACGTGCAAAATGAACATGGTCACCACTTTTTTCCCCCCACAGACGTGTTCTTTTATCGTGTCCTGGATAAATAAGGACAGGATCGCATGTGACACATGTCATCTGCAGGCAAGCCGATGCATTTTTTTCCACACGCTGAAACCTGGGGCAGCGGCTCGTGATGTTACAGCACAGCACCTGGAGTGCTAATGAGAGGCGCCATCTCACTCTAGTTCCGTCTATGCACCCGTCTCCATCTCTTGGTCCTTTTCTTTATTTCTTTTCCCCTCTTTTCTGATACAAGGTTCCTGTCTCACAGACTTGTTAGATAAATTCAGACAGTGACAGCTTGTCAGGTCTCTGCGACAGGGTAGGATAGCCCAGAAAAATGTGTGAAGATCTAACTTCCCCGAAAGGCATGCAAATTCAAGATCTCAGCACACTTAAAGCGGTAGGTCACCCAAAATGAAAATTCAAGGAATACCAATATTATTTTCATATTATGGCAGGTAAATGATAAATAGCTCATAGTAAAATTCTATACTACTTCGTCTAAATAAATCAAAAATAAAATACACATAAAATACTACAAATAAAAAAAATAGACTACTGTTCAAAAGTTTGAGGTTGATAAGATTTTTTAACATTTAGTTTTAAGTCTCACAAAAGCTGCAATCAAAATACAGTAAAAACCTACTTTGGTGCTCAAGTAATTTTTTTATCAATTTTGAAAAAACTTTTTGTAAAAACCATAATACATTTATTTCAGAATTCTTTGATAAATAGAATGTTCAGAAGAAAAGCAATTATTTTAAAAGGAATTTTTGTAACATTAAACTTTAGTGTCACATTTTAATCAATTTAATGCTTGCTGAATAAAAGTAGTCTATTTCATAAAAAAAAAAAAAATCATACTGACCGCAAACATGACAGGTAGTGTTCAGCATAAACTGATAATCATTTTGGGATAAGCTAAAGATTACATTTAACAGTGTTACTAAATTCATAGAGTTTTTAAAGATAACTAAGTGAGCATTAGAAAATGGCAAAAGTAAATGTAAAAAGATACCAATAAATTAAAAAATATCTAATATCAGCAGCCAATATGTTGTCAATAAATTGTGCATCTGTAGAAAACTCTGCCATCATTTACTCCCTCTCGTGTTGTCTACAACCTGTAGGACTTACTTTCTTCTGTAGGACACAAAAGGTAATGTCATGAACAATGTTCATAGGGGCTTTCAAACTCCAAAAATCCTAATTTCAGCAACCAATGCTAACTTTTTAGTTTTGTTTTAATGAGGGACATACGTATTAGCTGTTTAATAATGGACATCATATCATAGGTTATAAATTAGGTTCATATACTCATTCATATGTTCCCATAAGGATGTCAAAAACTCATTCAAATTAACAGGCATGGGTTTCTGATTCCATACTATGAACTTTAGCTTTATACTGACTTCAAAACGGCTACACCAGCAATTAATATATCCTCAGAGCTCAAAAACCTTGACCTTTTCTTCTCTTCATGCACTTTTCCTGTTTCTTAAGCCTACAATTCCATAGCTAACATCACAGCAGCCATTACACGTGGACTGTCTACTATGTTCTTCTATGTTCGTCCTTTAGATAAGAACATTCAGCAGCAGAAATAGCAGACCTGTCAAAGCTGAGGTCATACTTGCACTTTGCACCGATCTAAGCAAGGATGTGAAGCATTAAAGACACTATTTATGTTTTTAAAAAAGCACAGTGCCATCATAGGAAGCTAGCGTTTAGCTAAAGAGCTATGGCGCCATCTACTGTAAGCACTTTTTCTGGTTTTCTGAATAAATCAGAACCTACTTGTAAATCTGTATGATCTGCAGGCAATCACCGACACACACATGTAAACACACAAACAAGCAAGTAATCAGCAGGGCAAATAAAACAAGCAAGCGTGCTACTGGTTTCCATAATTCATAAAATACAGCATAAATGGAATCTAAATCAAATAGGAGACCTTCCTGGCTGTTTGGCTAAGGTCTTAAGCTTGACACGGCCCGTACACGTCCCTTAACAAAGACACAGTGTCAATATGTCCCAACGCTTAATAGTATCATGTCCTGAGGCCTTTCTCTCTGCTAGGCAAGCTGAACTAAGCTGTTGTAACCCCTTCAGCTAGCTGACCGCCTCAGTGCATGCTATGCCCCTCGGGAAGCGGGAGGTGTATCTGTCTCTCTCTCCGTTACTCCATGGTCCCTGCCTTCTAATTACACCAGAGGAATCATCTACACCACATCACAGGCTCCTGCCAATCTGTCAATCATATTTCCGCTGAGCAGCAAGGCTTTGCTTCTGCCCTGAAGAGATGGAGAAGGAAAGACAGCTAAAGGAGATTGACACCTCCCTGGTGGGCTCCGTAAGCTCGGATGGAAGAGGTGCGTGCTGTCTGTGAGTTCATACATCCCTCTTTCTGTCTCATATTACTGCTGTTGTTTGATCTAGTTATATATATTATTTTGATTCAATATCATACTCATCATAAATCAGAGGGTGTGAGCACTGTGATGGAAAGAACAACAAAGAGATGAATCATTCAGAAAGATGTGCAGAAATGCAGCAAATATACACGTGACAGCTATTGATTTAAACCAGTGATGCTAGAAGGTTGAAGGTCACCATATATCAAATCTTCCTGGGTCAGTGAGATGATGTTAATTTTTTTTTATCCATTAATTTATTCAAACTACAATTCATTTGCTACCATTCAAAAGTTTGCACTCTGTATGAATTTAGTATTTTTGAAACAAAAGTCTAATTTGCTCACAAAGGATGCATTTATTTCATAAAAAATACAGTAAAAAATAGGAATATTGTGAAATAATGTTACAATTTAAACTAAATAAATGTAATTTATTCCCATGATGGCAACGCTGAATTTTTCGATGAACAAAGTTCAAAAGAATGTATTTATTTGAAATAGACATATTTTGATATATTATAAGTCTTTACTGTCACTTTGATCAGTTTAATCCATCCCTGCTTAATAAAAGTATGAATACATCTCTTCCATGAGTAGCATTTATTACTTTTTATTTATTTAGATTTTTTTCCTGGGGGTCAAATCAAAGCCATGTGGTATGACCAACATGTAGAAACATGCACAAAAAATAAAAATAAAACAGCAAATGATATCATGGCACACCCCTGCAAACCTTAATGACTGTGTGTCAAGGTCAATAAGTTGCTTAAAATATCAAATATTTTTGACAAGGCAAGTTTAGATCAGGTTGTAAAATGTCAAGTGGTGTGTCTCCTCATATTTATTAATGAATAAATTCATGACATCTGTTAAAAAAAAATGTTTTACCTTGAAAAAAAGGAGTCATTTAAACTGACTTGAAAATGCAGGGTATCCCATACATTGGTTTATTTGTGGTGGCCTGCCACAATATCAACACTGACCGTCACAAATAAATTTTCCAAAAGGCTTTGACTTCGTTGAATAAACATGAGCACTGCACGTTTCAGAAACGTGGCACGGGTTATTTTATATAAATGTATCTTTGAAGGGAACCGATTGTCTTCAGAAAAGTTTTTATGTCATTTTCATTTCATCTTTCCTATAATGCCTGATAAAGCAGCGTTTATGAATGCAGCGCTGCTTTGATTACAGCTGTTACCGGGGAAACCGCTATTTCTGCCGCTCTTAAAGCGCCTCCTGCTGGCAGAGAAACGAATTTGCATTTTCAATAAGCCCGCCTGCTGTTTTATATTTACATTATATACATATATATTTCCCAGGGGGAAGTGCCGCCACGAACTTGTATGAAATTGTTGGCCAACAAACTGTGCTTTTAATGGTAATGTTACAGCTGTGTAATCGCTATGTAATCGCCTGGCGCTATCCATATATGTGTATAAATGTACAGCATGCATTTACTGCTAGCGTAAAACCCGCAACGTTCGTCTGCAAACACCGTGGCGTCCCTTTTGAGACATTATATGCATTTATTAATCATGCCAAAGCGCGAACTTCAGGTTTTCGTGTATGCATGCACGTT
>NW_015641038.1:940027-952092 GCF_001515625.1 Sinocyclocheilus rhinocerous | reverse complement strand
ATGATTTTAGCAAATGGCTGCAATATAACAAAGAGTGAAAAATTTAAGGGGGTCTGAATACTTTCCGTACCCACTGTATATATATATATTTCTTGTATTTCAATATGTTCCTGGAGAAAAGACCATAAAATTACCGCATATTTTACAGTAAAAAAACTAAAAGTACAGTACACATACTGTAAATACATTTACAGCAAGTTAAATTGTACTGTAAATATGAATACAGTATTTTTACTGTAAGTTTAATTTACAGTAAGTTACTGGCGAACTGCTGCCAGTAAGTTACTGTAATTTCTACAGGAATTTTAAGTCTGGGAAACAGTGTGTCATAAAAGTTTTTCAAAACCATATGAAACCAATATGAATACAAAGACTACATTCCTACAAGAAGATCCCAGTGGGGGGGAAAAGACAGCACGACTATAATGGGAACATTAGAGATCCAGGCTGTAAGGGAGACGTATGAAGGATGTCTGATTCCCCGATGTTAAAGAGATAACCTGGTGCTGATGTCTTGCCAAGCATGACCAAAGCGAGCCTCAGCGAGAAGCTCATATCCATCACTTAGTTGCCGCTTTCTGTCAGGCGGCGAGAAAGACGCCCTATTTTATGACACAAGTGGTCCCACAAAAATAAAACTGAATCACACACAGCACACAGTGTTCCGATGCTAGTGAACGGCCTGTGGTGAGGAAGGCAGGGAGGGGCCCCTGTGGCGATAAGCCCGTTTCTTTGGAGAACTCTGCATCCTTCAAGTCAGCCAACTCACGTTGAGCACAGCCAATGAGACAAGACCAACAAAGTCAGTAAGTACCCTTGGAGAACACAAACTAGGGACGGGTAGACGCAAGTGTGCCCCAGAAACAGGGCGTCTTACTGTCAGGAATCACTAGAATGTTCCCAGAACAAGTAATATAAGCTATTAAAGCCTTGAATAAAGTCTTGGACAGCATATGAACTACAAAAAAAACTCATATATTCCCAAAACTAGTTGAGGATGAGATTAATTTGACGTAAGGTTCATAAAAAAACTTTTTGTGAGTGGCTGAAATAGTCAATCAGAAAGTACTTTGCAAAGTTCAAAAGATCTTGGTCTGTGGTCTTGGTCCCAAAACATGTTGGTCTGGATCTGGTCTTTGGACTTTGAATTTCATCAGGATTCTGGTTTTGAAACATCTAGTTAGACAACAATGAAAGTTACTGCACATCATGTCTAATTCTCCAAATACAGACTATAATACACTAAGCCCTAGATCCACAAACCAACCCAAAAATGGACTAGTGTTTGCACACTCCATCTGCTGAAGCATCTGCTCTGGCTGCTTCAACGCTGCAATGTCTTGACAGAATCACAGACCCCACACAGTGCTGTAAATCCCCATTTTCCACAAACGATCCCCTGGCAGAATAGCATACGGCCCATTTCTACTACTACTACCACTGCAGCTTGAGTTACTGTGATAAAATGCTTACGCATTATTAAAACTGTGTACATTTCTTGAAATTTTCAGATCTTGAGCTCTTCTCTTTCTTCACTGCTATGAGTGTGTTGGTTATTAGCAGTCAGGCCATTAGATTCTACCAAAGCGCTAACATTTACAAGCCTCTTTAGTTGTGTCCCAAATGACGTACTATATACACTATGCACTTATACACTATGTACTTAACCGTGTAGTGTACGAATTTTATAAGGTTATTTTGTCATTCATAATTGGAGTCTGATAGCCCCTCCCCCTCTAAGATGTAATTAAACTTGCAACAGTTGAGTGCATGAAGTGTCCAACATTCATTAAGTGCATCATCATCTGGGTATTTAAAGTACAGTTGTTCTTTTTGGAATTTTCAGTGTGAACGCACTACTTGCACTATGTATACTACAAAATGGCATAGAATAGTGCATAAGTATGCGATTTGGGACGCACCTTACAAGTTCTTTCTGGTAATGCTAATTAGCTCCTGCTTACACACTATAGGTTCAGTTTCAGCAGCTAAGCTACATGAAACACTGTAGCTACCTGTGTACCCTTTATAGATTTAGACAACATAAACTGTTGTTTCCAATTAGCAGTATTGGCTGTGGTCCAAAAACAAAACAACACAAATTTGTTTACTTCGATAACAAAAAATTGGAATAAAGTAAAAATCTAAAATCTGGCAACAGAGGTATTAAATTGTTTCTTTAGAATAAATTAGACTAAAAATTATTTCTCCTGTTCATTTTTCTACAAATGAAACCTTACCCTTGGTTGAGCATAACCTGCGGTAAGGAGCTCTCTAAAATGATGGAAAAGGCATTTCCGTTTGTTGTGTCTTCACCCCAATTTCTCAAAAGCAAATGGGTTTACCTTTGAAAAAAAAGCCCTTGAACCATCAATGTCAGTTGTCAAATGGTAAATGCAAGGGCATTAAAGGTTAAGGCCAGATGTCGCATGGAAGTCATTTCATCCAATGATTGCTCTTCATTATCATATAACAACCAAGGAGCATAGGCTGTTTTGCAAGAGCAGGTGCACCATATGTCACAAACATGGTTTGATCATGATGTTGCCATATTCAAGATGATAATGACCCCATATGCACATGCAAAATGTCAATAATGTAATGAACACCTTGTTTGGTTTCCTCAATCACCAGATCTATAATTGTTGACCATTCAGGTGCCACATTTCAAATTAAACACTATATGTGACACACTCTAGCTCTAGCAAACAGAAGAGCGGAACACACTTGAAACAATCATCCATTCCTTTCAATAGAATTCACATGATTGGGAATTTCACATAAGGGCGAAACATTCCCTCACACAGATTTCATAACGGGTTCAGGTTGGTCAAGCAAATTCATTGTGCTGACTAACAAAAGCTGGTTGAAATTTTGCTAATGTTACACTATTACGCTATACTGTTATGTAGAAAAAAAACCCACATGAACAAGCATTAGAGGGTATGTTGAAAGATACAGAACAAAAGTATCACCTCTCATGTGTTTAAACAGCAAAAAGACGTCAATAAAACAGCTTGTGAACAACGTCACCTGACATTACAATTACCTCAAGAAAGTCATTCAACGTCTGTAGTTTATTAGTTACTTGGGAAAAGTAACAGTAAATTACTCAAATATATTTTTATTATTATTATTAAATATATCAACTATATAATACATACACCCTGATAATTGAAAAAAATGTGGGAAAAAAAGTTTGGAATCTTTAGAGGGGGGGATACGGAGGAGGAGGATGAGGAGGTGGTATAGAGCAAGAAACGAGTCATTAGCAGCATTAGCATTTTCATCCACTTTGTCGCTGCTGTGTGAAACAAACCATTTTAGTATCCCGCACCACACCGTCTCCACTTTATCACACAGAGTTCCAGCGTCGCTCTCCACTCAGGAGTCTGCGTGAAGGATGGAGGCGACCCAGTGTGTGCCCGACACAGATAACTTTATCTCCAGACACAGACATGCGCACCCATTGAACGCTCAAATCCCAAGCCTGCCAAACACCTTGGCCCAGACATCTCCTTACTCTCACCGAAGCCACGTAAATGCAAGAGGTGAGACATCAATTTGGGCACTATGTGAATAACACTTGTACGGGGATCGGGAACGGCTGCAGAAGCACACTGTGAGCGCTACATGTCCCCCCCCACTACCCCCCACGCGTGAAACAAACTAATATGTCGTCCGAAGCGAGGAGGCCAAGAGTGCCAAGCCCACGAGTAGAGACAGAAGACAATTCCGTGACCTCCCCTTTACACTTTACTACTAGTTATAAAAGGGAAAAAAAGCATGAAAGGGCATCAGAGGGTATGTTGAAAGATACAGAAAAAACTTCCTGAAAAGTATAATCTCTCATGTAATCAACCAATCACAGTTTGATGCTGAGAAAAATGCTGAGAAAAAAGTCAATACTTTGAATCGGAACAGCAAAAGAATCGACCACCATTCTTTACACTGTGCCAGCATTGTAGTTTTAATGATGTTATATCAATGCAGTAAATATTTTTTTTTTAGGGTTACTCTAATTTGTGTTCACAATCATTAAATTAAACATAAATCCTGAAAAAAATGCAAGCAAAAATAAACATCGGTAAATGTACATTATTATTGTATGTATTTTTCTATGTACTGTATTTGTTATTTTTAGTATCCTGAACTGTCCAAGAAGATTTTTGCACCTAAGACAATAGATGATCATGGGCATTTAGCAGTTAGATGAATTCATTAAACAATGTGTTACTTTTCTGTCATTTCTTTCTGAAATAAATATTCAACCAAGGCTGTTTCTCATGAATTTTGCCTCTATAAAATTAAGTATTGGCAACAACTAGGTAGCGATGTTTATAGGCTACTCATCATTTCAAGGTAATGACATCTCTAAACTGGACTAATTTGAACAGACACGTTGTTTTAATAAAGGGAACTGAAGGCTTTGTTTTGGAAATACAGAATAAATGTGTAAGAATGACTGCAATCTTGTATTCTATTCTTGACCCTGTTCTGATATATGTGTATGTGATGTGAATTGAGTCGAGGAGTCAATTCGATCGACTCCAACGGTAGACGGGGATTTGGGGTCAACTACCAAAATCCAGTAATCGAACACCCCTAGTTTAAACCGCAAAAGACGTAAACAAAACAGCTTGTGAACAACATGTCACCTGATGTTAAATTTTCTTCAGGAAAGTCAACCAAAGTGTGTAGCTTGTTAGCTAGTAAGGGAGAAAAAAAAACTTTGGATTAGAGTAGCTACAATATAATCACTAAAATCACAAATACACTATTACTATTATTAAATGTATGAACTATATTCTAGATAGACTATTTAAACTAATCTGTAATTGAATTTAGAAATTGACCAAAAAAAAAAAAGAATCTTTAGAAGGCGTTTTCTCAAAAACATTTGTGACAGTCACTATTTAAGTTATTATATCTTGACCATGTCATAATTAGAAACATAATAATTATATAATTAGAAAACATAGACCTTCATTTAGAGAATAAACCTAACTCACGTTTATGGGTCAAAATGACTCAAAATGATGGAGCAGGTCACAGGTAGCAAGTACGGATCGGGAACAGCTGCAGAGGTGCATATTAAATGCTACAACGGCCCCCCGACTGCGCAAAACAAACTAATATGTTGTCTGAATTGAGGGGCCCACAGGCGCTGTGTATAATATGATATCCCAAGCCCACGAAGAGAGGCAGAAGTCATTTCTGTGATGCTGACCGCCTAATGAAAACAAATCACAGGAAATAAACACTACTCAATGAGTGATGCGCAATAACGCAGGCTGAAATATGCTAATGGGAGTATCAAAATGTGTCTTAGGGTGAAATTTACAAATGGAAAGATGGAAATGGACATGAGCGCAGTCTTTAGTGCCATTAGTGGACAAACATACCCAAACATCTGCCACAAACACACATGCTTTCCACTGACCCTGACCTGAATTAGGTTCGCCTCGGGGTGAGATGCTGCCCGACTTGCGAGACGGGACGGGCCTTCCAGGCACTCATTACCGACCTAGAACCATCCTCCAGGACAGACAGAGAAGACATGGGGAGAAGTGAAAAAAAAAGGAAAAGGAGGAGTAGAGGAAAGTTGCTGGAGGCGGGGGAAATGAAAAATAAGGGTTTGTTATTGTGGAGACAAGCCGCGAAGCAATGCATTTCAAAGCAAATATTTCTGTGCTCGCGCTGGGAGAGCGAGGGTGGTGAACGGTGCCCAGGGGGGCAGTGAAGCGGCACTCGCCTGATCTGATCTAACCGGAGATTAACCGCGGCTCTAATCCTCACCATGGGCTGCGGCGGAGACGTGACGGGCCGCGCTCCACCCTCGACAGGGCAAATGACAGAGCCGCATGATCTCGCTCTGATGAGCAAAAACTCATTAGGCCGTGCTGTAAACTTCACAACACTGCTTACCATCCCCACAAGCGACACTTAACCTCGCCCACTCTGAGACAACAAGTGAGCACATGCAATGGGGTATTCAAGCGGATTGCACATTTGGGATGTCAACTCAACAGAAAGGGCTCCAAAACAGGGTTTGTGTACACTAGAAGACAGATATGTAAGAGATGGTTTCTTTTTTCAGTGATCAGCTAGTTATGAAACAGTTTGACAGAAGAAGTGTTGGTTAAACATGAAAAAATTATACATGATTACTGCTCTAAAGTTTGGGGTTGGTAAGATTTTTAAAACATTTTTGAAAGAAGTCTCTTATGCAAGGCTGCATTTCATCATAAAGAGTAAAAACGGTAATATTAAAATTTAAAATAACTGTTTTCCATTTTATTATATTCTAAAATGAAATTTTTTCCTGTGATTGCAAATCTGACTTTTCAGCAGCAATTACTCCAGTCTTAAGTGTCACATGATCCTTCAAAAATCATTCGAATATGCTGATTTGCTGCGCAAGAAACATTTCTTATTATTATAAATGTTGATAACAGTTGTGCTACTTAATATTTTTATGAAAACCATGATACATTTTTTCAGGATTCTTCGATAAACCGAAAGTTCAAAAGAACACCATTTTTGAAGTAAAAATATTTTGTTACATTATAAATGTCTTTACTGTTACTTTTGATCAGCTTTTATTAGAAGCTTCATACAGCTTTTAGTATTAGTTAATTTAAAAAAGATACTGACCCCAAACTTTTGAATGGAAGTATATATAATGGCAAAATTACTTATAAATTTGTTTACAGTTTATCAAGAACAAATGTCATGTCCTCATTTGTAAGTCGCTTTGGATAAAAGCGTCTGCTAAATGACTAAATGTAAATGTAAATGTAAAAACTACATCCAATTAAAAGTGTGAAGACGTTGCATGGTTGTGCTTACATGGACGACCTGAGTTTGAACCCGATTTTTGACAGACAGTGGATCAGTTGCTAATAGGGATAGGTCACAATAGTTAACTTGTCATCCAACAACTGACTAATCGATTAGTGAAGTTAATTAGTTAATCTAGTTTTTTTTCCACAGCAGAGCTTTCATTAGCATACTGAGCTATGCATACTAAAACCCTTACGGTTAAATTAATCTCCTTTAAGGCATCAAATAAAAAATTTTTTAAAAAGAATATCAAGACCACTATATTCTGTTCCATTTCATACTGTCTACCTGTTTTTGAATGCAAAAGCATGACTTACATTAATGCCCCCTAAGAAGCCTGACTGATCCGGATCAGCTGAACCCAAAACCAGCATAATTATAGTGCTCGCTTAAGACCAATTAATCAACCAGTCGATTTTGAAAGTATGTAGGTCTCCATATCCCTACTTGCTAAGCAGCCACAAGAGACAAAACCAGCTTGCCAAAAAAGTGGTCCAACAACAGTATTAACAATTTTGGATATTCAGCAAATAGCCTATTTGTCATTAATTCTCCAAATGTGGACAAATTAAATATGAAGACTGCAATTCATGTGCTTGGCGATGTGACTGGGCAGGTGGCTGATGATACAGGTTGTTAAGTTTTAGACTGTTCTGGCATGTGCCAGTGTCTGTTCCCTATGTTAAACTACAGCTGTAGTCAAATGACTGTGTGCCAGACAGGCTTAGACCAACCCGATTAATAAATTACTGCATTTAAATAATCACTGGTACAAGAGAGGCAGATATAGGCTTCATAACAGCTCCCCATCAGTAGTCCATCATTTTCTCTTCTTTTCAGTCACTTCTTGGCATGTCTGCACACTCCCCTGAAAAATCTTAAACCTGGATAGGCTGGTTTTAGCTGGTTTAATCTGGTCTCTTCAAACTAGCTGAAAAGCCCCAAAACCTCTTTAAACCAGTAATCACACAGGAGAAACCCAGCTTAGACTCATTAAAGATGTTTTCAGCAGGGTCTGCAGTTATATAACATAAGATTCAGTCAAACTAAAAAGATCAAAAATAAAAATCACAGCCCAAGCACATTAGGATGCCAGGCACGGCATTTGACTGACGACATCCCTGAAAGCGTTCATTTTTCTTCGTCCGCACGCTGTTAAATGTGGCACACACCTCTCCTCCCCTCCTTTGTCACAAACCTGAAATCAACTTAAAAATATATCACTCCTGCCACGGAGGTGAAGCCGTAATGCTCCGTTCATGTACAGAATACAAACCTACAAACAGCCTAAATGGATAATCCATTCTCATTGCACCTCTGCCTGAAACGGAGTTAATCTACAAGATAATTTCCACAATGAATACTCAATTTTTTCTGCCAGGAAATATGGGCTGCGGATTACCTCCGACATCACAGAGCTGCAATCTTTAAGTCATACACAGTTTTATTTATGCATTTATCAGATAAAACCCCACACCCAGAGTGAGTCACTGAGCTCACACACACAGGCATTTTTGACAAGTCCCATACTGCCACCTTCTGGTGAAAAAAATGCTGCTTTTTTTATTCTGCAAGGCTGGAAACCTGAAAAATGCTTCCTTTGCAGATAATTTATGTAGCTAGGAAGGTGCCAAGGCTGCATCCAATCATTATATATGAATTATTCTTTTTATGTTATATTTGTTTAATGGCATATTTTTTATGACTGAAGGCAAGTATCACTGATACCAATTTTACTGATGTCTCTAGGAAAATTTTTTTCCCAATATTTAACCATTGACTATAGCCATTCAACGTTAGAGTATAATAGAGAGCTATCAATTTTAACATTTATTAAACTTTAACAAATAACTTCTACTTTTAAGTGAACTTAAAACAATCTTCACATAAACCCATTATAATGAATGTCATATTTAGCTACCTGTGCCCTTCTGAAAGTAGGAAATATACAGAAACTGAATAAAGTTATCAAACACTAAATTCTAATATAAATAAAGATTATTCCTTAAAGCTATTCATTTGAGGGAGACAGTGCTGGGCTGCTCCAGGACAGTTTTGAAAACCACTGCATTTCAGAGGCATGTTCTTAAATGTGACTCATGTGTAACAAATACTTACATGCATGCAGAGTTTAAGGCAGCTTTAAACGTCTTTTTGGTAACTTCATGACTTAACTGATGACATAACTACGACACTGCATGCTCGTAGTTTCTTTTGCGCTTTAATATGAAATGATACAGGTACATCGTGCGCCACTGCATTTGTTCGTGCAATTGAAGAGCACGTGCTACCAGCAGAGTATAATGGCTGACAGGACAGGAAAATTGGTTTTTACAGACATATGGCCTGACAACATCTCATCTGACCGCAGTTCACTGTTGTTCTACTGAAGCTCCCTCGTCACCCTTTAACTTATTTTGCGCTCATTTGAGTAGCACTGAGGCGAAGTTAGAGTGCGCGTCTGAAAAGTCTCCTGTTTGATGTGGTCATAAAGACGTTCTGCGTCTCAATAAATGCAATTCTTGTCAAGAATAAAAGAGAATGTTTTAAATATTTTTAACACGTTAAACTGAAAAAATTCATTGCCTGCATTAACGCGCTATTTTTGACAGTACTATTAAATATATATATATATATATATATATATATAGGTTTCTATTCTCCAAAAATCCAGAAAAAAATTATCACCGTTTCCAATAAATAAATTAATAAATACATACATTTAAGCAGCAAAACTGTTTTCAGCACTGATAATAATAATAATAAGTGTTTCTTGAGCACCAAATCAAGAAATTAGAAATTGGAGTGATTTCTGAAGGATCAAGGGACACTGAAGAATGGAGTAATGGCAGCTGAAAATTCAGCTTTGCCATCAAAGGAATAGATTACACTTCAAAATACATTAAAATAGAAAAGTTATTTTAAACTTGAATAATATTTCACAATATTACAGTTTTACTGTATTTTGAATCAAATAAATACAGCCTCAACGAGTATAAGAGAATTCTTTCAAAAACATTTAAAAAATCTTACAGATGCCAAAATTTTGAATGGTAGTACATATTTATAAAATACATATATAATCATGCTCATCTATTTTTATATACAAACAACAAGCAAAAATGTTCTTCTAAATAATTCCATGCAAATCTGAGCCTTTGGTCTAACCAGCCAATATGTTCTGACTGGCTGTAATTGTGTAGTGTCACACAACATTTTCACTTTCAGTGTGGAGACTGACAAATTACTTGATGCTGGAAATGTATCGTGTCGCACCTGGTTAGGACACGGTGTAAAGCTCAGTTGAATTTGTTCTAGATCATTAAACATGACTTTATGGTGCTTCGGGAAACCTGTCTGCTGAGGTACTTTCATACAAAAACACTGTCTGTTCAGTAACAGACTGACTGTAGGAACCCCAACTCTCCACATTTTATGTCTTGCTTCTCAAACAAATCTAATTCTACTGATTAACCCATTAGCAGATGCTCTGTGACCTGAATTATGAGCATCAAATAAGGGGGACATACAAAATGTGCAGCATTAGGGGTAGAAATTTGAAGGAAACTCCAGATGTCGGTAGCAGACTGTAATGTTTATAAATACTACATAAACATTCTTGCGGTAAAACAAGAGAGAAATCAGCTAAATGGATACACAGCAAGGTTGAAAGCACTAACGGAGAAGACAAAACATCATGATGCATTCATGTGCGACGGGTTGAGTTAACAGCTGGCGTTCTCTCATTGACTGCTTCAGCGTCGACCTGGAACACGATGAAAAGACGCATCTTGTTACAGCAAAAAACAGCACAAAACGCACAATGACAGTTCAACGCAGCAATAAACATTTAAATATGTTTGTGCAAATGTAATTAACCCTGACAAGCACACAAATACACTTTATACCAGCTGCTAAAGAAACCTCTGCCTACTATGTACTGTTATATTGGTGCATATAAATAATAATTAAATATCACTCTTGCTTGTGCTCATTTAGTGGAAAACAAGTGGAAAAGAGTATTTTACTTTTACATAACGCATCTAATCTAATTGGCTACAATGGCTGTTTGGAAGAGTATTTTAAGAAAAAACTTTTTAAATACAACTTTTATTCTTTTAAATATTAAAATACGAACTGAATATCGTCAAAAGGCAAAAAAGAGAGAGACTGCCGACCATGTGAAAACAACATCCACATTAAAAACTACACCGTGAGTAAGTACAGACAGGCAGATTAGAAAACAAACTGATAGAAAGTCTGAGACTGACAGCAACAGATTCAGTGCAGTAAACACGGTTTAAGAGGAGTTTATAACAGTTAGTCCTCTTATAACAGCAGGAGCTGAAGTCTCTCCGGCTGAAGCCATAGAAACAAAGTCCAAAACAACACAAACAGCGGTAGACAAATTTGTATGCTACCAACCATTTGAGTTTTCCATTCACGTTTACAAATTTCTACAGAATCATGCCTGTGAAATCAAATCATGGCTGTGTCAAAGTATGTACACAGAAACAATACCCTGAGGTGATATCATGCACATTAGCATAACATTAGTGCGACTTACGTAATGCTACTACACAAAAAAATGCTTTGCGACTTGCGTATAAAGTGCTGGGCAGGATGACTTCATCTTGAGATAGGCCTAATAGTTAATTAACGAGTTCGTTTGCCCATACAATCTTAAGGAAATTGTGTGTAAACTTATTTGGCTTGCTGTCCACTGATGAGGGGCTCGATGAAGCAGCTTCAACTCGAGCTCTGATATACCCCCCAGGGACTTGATATAGGATGATTACGAAGGGCAAGGTACCTAAGATGAAGGTGGAGTTTTGGGGAGGTGGAGGGATGCTGGAACAGCTGAGACTGGAGAGAGGTAAGCAGCTGCTTATATACTCTGGCTGTTGATTGAAAGATTAGATGGGCTCGCTCCTCCCTAACTTACGTTAAGGAACTTCATTTAACGAGTTCGTTTGCCCATATAATCTTAAGGAAATTGTGTGTAAACTATTTTTGGCTTGCTGTCCACTGATGAGGGGCTCGAGGAAGCAGCTTCAACTTGAGCTCTGATATACCCCCCAAAAGTGCAGAATAAATTTGGGACAGCAAGTTGAGTTTAGCGAGATCAACATATTTGAGGATTTAAGTATATGGGATACCCAAATACTTGAAGAATAATGGTGATACCCCCAAAAGGAGTGAAATTTAAGCTATACAAA
>NW_015641038.1:935239-936788 GCF_001515625.1 Sinocyclocheilus rhinocerous | reverse complement strand
CCCCCAGGGACTTGATATAGGATGATTACGAAGGGCAAGGTACCTAAGATGAAGGTGGAGTTTTGGGGAGGTGGAGGGATGCTGGAACAGCTGAGACTGGAGAGAGGTAAGCAGCTGCTTATATACTCTGGCTGTTGATTGAAAGATTAGATGGGCTCGCTCCTCCCTAACTTACGTTAAGGAACTTCATTTAACGAGTTCGTTTGCCCATATAATCTTAAGGAAATTGTGTGTAAACTATTTTTGGCTTGCTGTCCACTGATGAGGGGCTCGATGAAGCAGCTTCAACTCGAGCTCTGATATACCCCCCAAAAGTGCAGAAATAAATTTGGGACAGCAAGTCGAGTTTAGCGAGATCAACATGTCTGAGGTTTTAAGTATACGGGATACCCAAATACTTGAAGAATAATGGTGATACCCCCCAAAAGGAGTGAAATTTAAGCTATACTAATGATGGTGGTGAGAGAGCCGCGCTTTGGAACTTTAATTAGGGAGCATCTTACCGCTGCACTGCTGCGGCAGTGACTTTTCTGAAATTACTCCTGCGGGAGTATCTCAGGACTGGAGGTTTGAGTGCGTAGCTGGAGTACACCCCGCTGCACATCCGTGCCATGGAGCCCTATGAAGTAAAAATACCAAGGGGCCCCTAGATGTCATGGATGGGGCAGGGTGCCCTCGGCCCTGAAGGGAAGCGGGCCACGGACGTCCAAAGCGACCCCCCGACCCCCATCCGCAGAAAGAGGGAGCCCGCGGTGTATATATAAACGCTGATGCGAGGGTTTGAACCACGTAAGGACATGCGGGCCCGCTGCACCCGAGGGACAGATGAACCTTGGCACCTCCAGTCCGCTTGTTCGGATGGGAGGGCTCACGCTGCGATCCGAACGGGAGAGCCCCCATAGTTAATAACATGGAGGATCACACGGCGATTCGGAAAGGGGGAGCCCCCACTGCGCCCGAACAGAAAGCCCACACTGTGATTCGAACGGGAGAGCCTGGACAGCATCTGGATGGGGGAGCTCACACGGCGATTCGAATGGGAAAGCCCACTCCAGGAGTGGTAGCTCGCGCCGATTTGAAAAGGGGGAGCTCTCACTGCATCCAGATGAATAGGAGCCCTGCGGGACTATGTAAGCAGGAATGCGCGGAATAATAGGGGGAAGCGGTCCAGACTCAGAAAGATGCTAGTGTTTGGTGAGCTTGTCTAATGTGATGAAGATCAGATCGAATGTATGTTTCGAAGGTATGAGACGTCCATCGGCCCAGCATTTTGATTTGGTGTTCGGAAAGTCCCCTCTGTGCTGCTGTGGTGGCTGCCCCAATGCGGAACGAATGGGTAGAGAAATGTTTAGTTGGGATGCCGGATCTGCTGAGGATGGTTTTGAGGTTATTTTGGAACCAATGTCTGGAAGCAGGAAGGTTTTTATCGTCGATAAAAAGAGGGTCAAGAGAAGAGGTAATTTGGGATTTCCTCTGATGAAGAAAAAGGGCTATGGACTGATATGGTTGGATGGGGGTTGGCAAATTGAAGATGAAGATTGAATGGCCG
>NW_015641038.1:930352-931494 GCF_001515625.1 Sinocyclocheilus rhinocerous | reverse complement strand
GTCATGCAAACGGGCCACGGACGTCCAAAGCTAACCCCCCCCCACCGCCGCAAAAAGAGGGAGCCCGTGGTGTATATATAAACGCAGAGCTACCATCCCTCTGATGCGAGGGTTTGGACCACGTAAGGACATGCGGGCCCGCTGCACCCGAGGGACAGATGAACCTTGGTACCTCAAGTCCGCTTGTTCGGATAGGATGGCGATCCGAACGATCCGAACGGGAGAGACCCCATAGTTAATAACATGGAGGATCACACGGCGATTCGGAAAGCCACTGCGCCCACTGCGCCCGAACAGAAAGCTCACACTGCGATTCGACCGGGAGAGCTCCCACGCATTTGAAGGAGAGAGCTCCCTATAGGTATCAAAGGAGATCTCATTCGCAATCAAAACGGGAGAGCCCACACTGCGATTCGAACGGGAGAGCCTGGACAGCATCTGGATGGGGGAGCGCAAACGGCGATTCGAATGGGAGAGCCCACTCCAGGAGTGGTAGCTCGCGCTGATTCGAAAAGGGGGAGCTCTCGCTGCATCCAGATGAATAGGAGCCCTGCGGGACTCTGTAAGCAGGAATGTGCGGAATAGTAGGAGGGAAGCGGTCCAGACTCAGAAAGATGCTAGTGTTTGGTGAGCTTGTCTAATGTGATGAAGATCAGATCGAATGTATGTTTCGAAGGTATGAGACGTCCATCGGCCCAGCATTTTGATTTGGTGTTCGGAAAGTCCCCTCTGTGCTGCTGTGGTGGCTGCCCCAATGCGGAACGAATGGGAAGAGAAATGTTTAGTTGGGATGCCGGATCTGCTGAGGATGGTTTTGAGGTTATTTTGGAACCAATGTCTGGAAGCAGGAAGGTTTTTATCGTCGATAAAAAGAGGGTCAAGAGAAGAGGTAATTTGGGATTTCCTCTGATGAAGAAAAAGGGCTATGGACTGATATGGTTGGATGGGGGTTGGCAAATTGAAGATGGAGATTGAATGGCCGAGTTTCAGTTGGTCAGTTTTGCTTTGTTTGATGTTGAACCGTATGATGTCGTGGTTTATAATTTGAAGGTCGGAGAATGTAGGATGTATGGCTGGGTTGAAGTTTGAGTTGGTGGTGAGTTCTGAGACTCTGAGGAAGCCGAAGAAAGCTAAATTGAACA
>NW_015641038.1:928137-929415 GCF_001515625.1 Sinocyclocheilus rhinocerous | reverse complement strand
GGATGTTTTTTGTTGACCATTCGGAGCCCCATAGATACGCTGCTACTACTATGGGGTATAGCACAAAAAGGGCAGTTGATTTGGTGGTTTGGCTTGTGTCAGTGAGCTCAGGTGGCCAGGTTGAGGCGAACCACCGTCCTCCGTAGAAACCTCCAAAACCAGTGGAGGTGGCAGCGTCAGTGAATAAGGAGATGTCGCAAGGTCGGGACAGAAAATCATCGTAGAAGAAGGTTATGCCATTCCAACTCTTTAAGAGGGTGATCCATAATTTCAAGTCTGCCCGACATGGTTGGCTTAAAGAAATTATTTGTTTTAGATCAGAGGCTGAAGAAGCAAGAGTTAGCAGGTGGGAAATGAAAGGCCGGCCTTGGGGAATTATGCGCATGGCATAATTTAGGTGGCCTAGAAGCGAAAGCAAATCATGCTTGCTGCAATGGTTAGAATCTAACCAGGTATGGGATGGCATAATTGTTTTGTAAAATCCAGCAGAGCGCTTCAGAAAGCATATCAAAAATTTTTGGACTGCTTTTACAGCCAAAAGTAAGACGGACTGCGAAGTAGAATTTTTCGTTCCAACGAACGCCAAACAGATGCCAGAAATCTGGGTGAATGGGCATGACTTTAAAAGCAGATGTTATGTCGACTTTTGCTAGCCAGGCTCCGAGACCGGCATTTTTTATGAGAGTGATTGCTTGGTCAATGTCATGATAATGTAGGGAGAATTAGTCTATTGGAATTAGACTATTAATACTCGGATGGGAATTTCCGTGAGGAGCAGAGAGATCAATGATAAGTCGCTTTTGGCCAGAAAATGTTCTGGTGGCTATTCCGATAGGATTTATGCGAAATAATTCAAAAGGTGGAGAATCGAAAGGGCCAATCATGAATCCAGAATCTAATTCTTTTTTGATGAGGGCTTCGACTGTGTTGGGTTCAGCTGTCGCAGATTGCAAGTTATTGCAGATCATGCTAGAACTGAGTATACTTTCCAAACCGGGGTCAAAACCTTCTTTCAAACCTGAAAGAAGGAATTGAGTGAAATTTTTGTCTGGATGGTTTTCCAATTCACTAGCTAGTGAAGAAATTATAATAGGAGAAGAAAGATACTTTTGTAACTTTTTATTAAGGTTAGCAGACGAGCGGTGAACAGGGCAAATGGATCGTGCATGGGCTCCACCACAGAAATTGCAGACGTGGAGGAAGCGGCATCGTTGTCTGATGCAGCCTAAAGTATTAAAACTGTTACAGACTTGTCTGCCTGAAACTGAAGTGAAGATT
>NW_015641038.1:918204-928082 GCF_001515625.1 Sinocyclocheilus rhinocerous | reverse complement strand
TGAAAAAAAGGTTACCGTCTGTGAAGATTTTGCGCATGGGTTATCAAGGAAAGAATTGAAAGGAGGTAGAGAAGCAAAAGGAGGTACGGAAGAGTAAGTTGGGATGAATAGGTCTTGCCTGGGGAGTGGAGTAAGCTGCATATGAGAAGTCGTGAGCACTGAAGGAACTGCGGAACTGTTTTTTGCGGCTGCTGTTGTTGGCCGGGGGGAAAGGCCGGCGGACGAGGAAGTGTGAGCGGCTCTAGTTTTTTCCCCTCTGATCTTTGCCGCAGCCTCCGGATTAGCGCGCTGAGGATGATTGCGTTCAGAACGCCGAGCCGGGAGAGAAACAGAAATGGTTGAGGACTGGGTCTTCTTTTTTGGAGAAGTTGAGGAGTTTGTTGGGATGCTGGAGCTGTTATTGGAGTTAATGAGTAGATCGTAGAGTTGAGCTTTTGATGATCTGCGGGAGAAATGAGGTCTGGAGTTTGAGAGGGCTTGACGTAAGCTGTTGACGGACCATTTTTGAATCGGTGGAATCGGAGGAATGGTGGCAGCGGAATGAAGAGATGGACAAGGCGCAGTTACCGCTGGTGATCTTGAAGGTGGAGGGGAGAGTAGTCTTCTGGAGCGTGGTTTGGATGAGCGCTGGATCTTTCGACAGGAGCGCTCAGAGGGAGTCTCTTTGTTTGGATCCGTGCGATCCAGTGATTTGAGAGTTGCAACTGTTGGTGTCTCGGGACAGGAGAAAAGTTCGTCATCTGAAGGAAAAAGCTGGAGGTCTGGTGAGCCTGACATAGTTCTGTACGACACAACCGGAAGATGCTGGAACAGCTGAGACTGGAGCGAGGTAAGCAGCTGCTTATATACTCTGGCTGTTGAATGAAAGATTAGATGGGCTCGCTCCTCCCTAACTTACATTAAGGAACTTCATTAAACACCACTTTTTTTTTAATAAACCTAACATTACATAATTATTTTATTGCATAATGCTTTTTTAAAATATACCATGGCATTTTGATACATGTTTTGGATATTTCCATTGTAATATGGTTTGGCATGGATCATGGTAATTCCACAGCATTTGAGGCATCTTGGATAACATGTTATACACTACAATTTAGAAGTTTGGGGGTAGTAATTTTCATTGAAGGGGTCATGAATTGAGAACTTTTACTTCAGCTTTTGATATATAAGAGGCCATCGTACTAAAAGAATATCCTGTATGTTTCAGAACTGAAAACGGCCTTGTTACTGAAATAAAAGCTTTTATTGACACCAGGCCCAGCGAACGCCAGATCCTGAAATGTGCCTACCTATGATGTAATAGATAGGTTAAACACCGCCTCCACAGAAGAATATCAAGGCCTAATTCTGTAGCCCCGCCCACTGATTCACACATGGCATAGTAGGGAAATAACATGAGTGACGCTAAACCGGATAGAGCGACCAAGCAATAAACATGCCGTTAAAGATCGCAAAATATTGTGCAGTGCCTGGTTGTGGAAGAACACAGTCGCTGCATAACCTTCCTTCGGATTCAAATATTAGGAATGCGTGGTTGAACTTTTATTTTTAATGAAGTTCTAGCTCACGCGAGTAAAACATTGAGTGTTTGTTTGTTTCATTTCACCGCGGATTCCTTTGTAAACAAGACACAGGTCGATGCTGGATTTGCAGAGAGACTGAGATTAAAAAGCAATGCTGTGCCGTCTGTATTGGATCCGACAGGAATGGCGCAGCACACTTATGTGAGAAAAAAATATTAGTACTATGTGTCACTATTGCTTTGTTAGAGGTCGCTTGATATGTTCTGATTATGTGAACGTGTCTAACCAAAGTCACTGAAGGCTCCAACTATGAAGGACGCAGCTTGTCAAACAGACACACAGAAAGTTAGTTTACTATGCAAAACTGTTATCCAATCATAGCAGTGGGCGTTTACTTCCAAGTCTTCAATGCGGCACGCCCATAAAAACCGAGCGTTTCTCGAGCAGGCCTCAAAACCAGGGTAGAAAATAGCCTATTACTTATTGATTTTGATGTTTCTGAATGTAAAAACCAAGCGAACGTCATAAGTGGACCTCAGACAACAGTATAAAATAATTTTAAAAAGCCAGTTCATGACCCCTTTAATATTTTACTCTAGTCTTTTTTTAACTTTAGTAAAATCTAAAGTTTTACTTTAATGCAAGGCTGCATTTATTTGATATACAATACAGTAAAAACAGCAATAATGTGAAATATTATTAGAATGTAAAAATACTTGTTATCTGTTGTAATCTATTTTAAAATCTAATTTATTTCTGTGATGTCAAAACTGATTTTCAGCAGCCATTACATCAGTATTCAGTGTTACATGACCCTTCAGAAATTTAATATGCTGATTTAGAGCTCAAGAAATGATGATAAATTATCAATGTTGATGCTGCATAATATTGTTGTGGAAATGTATATATATATTTTTTTTTTTTTCAGGATTCTTTGATGAATAGAAAGTTCCAAATAACAGCATTTATTTGAAACAGAAAATTGTCACTTTTGATCAATTTACTGCATCCAAAAAAAAATCCTACTGACCTCAAACTTATAACTCCATCATCACCTCCCTGGACTCTGTTAGCCGTCCTCCTCCTGGAAGTCCGTCCTCCGCCGGAACCTCCACCTGTCTGCTCTGCCTGCCAGCCCTTTGCCTTCCCCTGTCACCATCTCACATCCACTGCTTTGTCCTCCTCCTAGTCCCCCTCCGCCCCTCCCTCTGTTTCTACGGTGCGAGGACACTCCTCAACCAACACCAGTGTGCAGCATCCACCTGAGTGATGCAACGGCAGCCACAGTGCAACGGCGCCAGTGCGTTCACCACACACCAGCTACAGGTGGAGAGGAGAGAGAGAACCAATTCAGTGGATGGGGATGATTAGGCCATGATTGACAAGGGCCAGTGGCGGCAATTTGGCCAGGACATGGGGTTACACCCCTAATCTTTACGAGAAGTGCCATGGGATTTTTAAAGACCACAGAGAGTCAGGACCTCAGTTTAACGTCTCATCCGAAAGACGGTGCTTTTTGACAGTATAGTGTCCCCGTCACTACACTGTGGAATTAGGACCCACACAGACCACAGGGTGAGCACCCCCTGCTGGCCTCACTAAAGCCTCTTCCAACAGCAACCTAATTTTCCCAGGAGGTTTCCCATCCAGGTACTGACCAGGCTCAACCTTGCTTAGCTACAGTGGGCGACCAGTCTTGGGCTGCAGGGTGATATGGCTATGGCTGTATGCTTATCTTGGCTGGGACAGTCTGTTTGTATTACTCTCTTTAGGTGTTCCACCCTTCTGTTTCTGTCTCTCCAAAGCAAACCTGCACTCCTCCATCAGATAAGACTCAATCCAACCACCTGAAAGACTTCTGCTCTGTTTGAGGCAGTCCAACACTAGGTAAAAATGGAGTGAAGTGATGGAAGTCACCTCAGGTCACTGGCAGGTTTTCATAATGGATGAAAATGAAAACACCCATGGAAAAAAAAACACTCACAAGGAGGTAAAGAAATGCAGCCGAGTCAAACTCACCTTTTAAAACTCTAGTAATAAATAAAGCAATTGCCTCGTAGGAAAAACAAGTAAAGAAGTCGCAACTGCTCATTAAAGAGTGAATTTACACCTTTCTGCAGCCTGTACAGTTCAAGGATCCTTGCTTTGCATATGAAGGGTGTTTAAATATCCATTAGATGCCATAATTTGTCAGGCACAGCCCTACGGGCAAAAGACAGAGAAAAATATGCTGTGATGGGAAGGGTGGGACAGGGTCACCCAAACCCACATTGTCATATGTACACACACCCTGTAGCAGAGGAGGAGAATAAATTAACCGCGAGGATACCACAGGAAGTGTCAGAGTCACTGAGTTAATGTATACTTGGAGATGCGATGCACTACGCTTGAGGCTGAATACTTCTCATTTAGAATTAGTACTAACTTAACGCTTCTTGATAAATGCATCGTAAGTCATTACAGTCAGTTGTGGATTCAAAGGTGCTCATGTTGTCCCCTCTAACACTTTCAAAAGACTAAAATATTAAAATATATATTTTTAAATCCAAGTCTGCACCACATTAATAGTTAGAGGCAGACGGTATGACCAAAATCTTATATCATGGCATGAATAATTTTATATCACAGTAACAGTAAACTGTTTATCTTTTATTTTGTGTATCTATCTATCTATCTATCTATATATATCTATATATATATATATATATATATATATATATACATAACAATACAATTAATGTATTGTTACTATAATTTATAATGTTATACATTAAAAATAAATTACTACATATGCTAGTGTCTCCAAAATGTAACAATAACCAATAAAAAATACAATTATTAATGACAATAAATCATTGTTATTAGGTTTTATATATTACTAATATATTGTTATATATATTTCATATTACATCATGAAGTACTGTATTTTTTATTCTAGTGACTAAGTGAATAATTACACTACAATATGTTTTATTATCATTATGAATATTATTATGAGAATAAATTAGTAGTATTCAATTTTTATTAATAATTATTATTATTTTAATATTACATATATTGCGTAGTCATGTTGTAATGCACATTTTTAATCTAGTGACTAAAATACTTTAATATTTAATTTTAAACTTAATTGACACACCAAAAAGCAAGATTGTTGAGATGACAGATGAATTATAAATGGCCCCGTTTTGTTTTGTTTTGTTTTTTGGTCAGAATTTTTTTATATCATGCCATCTCATAGTATATACATATAAACAGTATAACAAAATATTTTTCACCATTGTGATATATACAGTCACATCACCCCAGCCCTATTTTGGTGGCCCACAGAACAACACCCTACCCTGGACAATTTTGGTTCCTTTGCTGCCTCCATTTCTGAGCCTTTACAGCCCATTACACTTTTAATAATGCAACCCTGCCTCATTCTCCCTCCCATGATGCACAGCCCATCTCACCGGCTATACCTGTGATCTCACAGGCCATAAAAGCGAATAAACAACTCACAGTCTCTCGCTCTGTGCTGAAACCAGACCATTCTCATTCTCACTTCTCTCCAGACCGAGCTTGATGAGGCGTTCTGGCTAGCACTCTCTGGAGAAGCCCTATAAAAGCTGAGCCCCAAACCTTTGCGCCAATACAGGTTTCTGTTGAATTACACCACAATTTACTTCACCATTTACTAGCGCGACTATCGACAATGACGTTTTTCTGTTAGTGATCACTGACGAGCTGACACAGCAGTGTGATAAAGTACAAAAGCTTACGCTTGTAAAGGAGTTTAATGTGACAAAATGCAAGGATGAGCAATAAAAGTTAAAATTCCTTGGTGTAATTGAAATAAACGTTGCTTAATTTCGATTTTGTGTGCATAATTGCATAAAACAACAGTACATAAAACAATATATCTGAATTTTATAGTTGGTTAAACACCAATTTAAATAATAGCATCATCTTATAATTTGAATAATATTTGAATTATAGCATCAACATTTGTAATTGACTGTATATGAGAGACCCTTAAGCAATAATCGAAAATCTGCAGTGAGCCACATTCAAACCACTTTGGCTAATTGGAGAATAGGGAGATGGCAGATTTGCAGTTAAAAATAGAGCCTACAAAAAACAGGTTCAGTGGTTCAAATCTTTTCATGATTGGCAATACTTCTACTTAATCACCTCCCTATTTTCTGTTTACTCGTACTGAAAACGCAGAGAAAGACAAAGGAAGAAAAAACCCTGCATAATAAAGATGTGTTTCTAATCAAATGGCTGCTTATAAAATCAGAAAGTTGTTGACAGTCTTATCAGGCACAATTTAAGGCAGAACGGTCTAAATTGCATTTGGAATAGCAGGATCACTATCTAGCAGTGAACACATTTATAATGTTCCCAGGAATCTTATTTGTGTATATTCTCTATCTGCACTTCATCAGTACTTAATATAGCACATCTCAACATCCATGTCACTAAATAATTTGCTTTCTCCCCAAAGCTGCTTAAAATTATTATTTCAATACTTCTTCAGGGAGCCCAAAAATATAAAGATTTAATTTCTGGGTGACATCAGTGATGGGTATTATTTAGTGCACTGATACAATGAGAACCAAAATGAAGCTAAATTTGATCCGTGGGTAAAATTCAATTTTTAAATAATCGAAACAGTAGCAACAATAATGAGGGTAGATGGCCTACTTTAGAAACTCTAACTCAAATGCCATTTAGAAAATTAATCCTGTCTGAATAGTGCTAACAAATGATTAAGGCAATGAGCACAACTTTAGTCCCTTACCTTCATCAAAGTCAGCATCGTCCTCTGTGTGTTGAGGGAAAGGGAAGCAGTTGGTGATCTCCAGCCTGTCCTCAGCAGCACCCCCTGCACCACCTCACTGCCCTGACCTTCCTCCTGGTAATGCTTGATGATCTTCATCACCACCTGAAACACAAAAACACAAGCTTGAAGATCTGCTAACACTCACACTTGGCTGAATTTCTGTTTTTCCATGATCTTCAAAACTTTTTGATCTAAAGGCTTAAGCGTAAATGCTTAAAATATACAAATATAAATTGCACATAGGTACATACAAATCTTTTTTGGAAAATAAAACTATAATTAAATTTATTTATTATTATTTATTAATACAAACGTTTGGAATAATTAAGATGCTTTTAATGTTTTTGAAAGAAGTCTCTTTTGCTCACCAAGGCCACATCTATTTGATCAAAAATACAGTAAAACGGCAATTGTCAAATATTATTACAACTAAAAATGTATATACTGTTTTCAATTGTAATACATTTTAAAAATGTAATTTGGTCCTGTAATGAATTTTCAGCAGCCATTTTTTTTTAGAAATTGATTTATTTTTTAGTTTTTTTTTTAAAGAAATTAATTAATTTGGGGTCAGTAAGATTTTTTTAGAAGAAAATTAATACTTTTATTCAGCAAAGATGCATTAAATTGATCAAGTGACAGTAAAGACATTTATAATGTTACAAAAGATTTATATTTCCAATAAATGCTGTCATTTTTTCTATTTATCAAAAAATCCTGAAAAAAGTATCGGTTCCCACAAAAACATTAAGCGGCAAACACTAATTTTCGACATTAATAAGAAGAACTATTATTAAAAACTGAGCAGCAAAAGTAACTGATGACAATTGAGCACCAAATAGCATATTTAATTGATTACTAAAGGATCATGTGACGCTGAAAACTGAAGTAGTATCGTTTCAAATTCTTTTTGTATAAAGCTTTTTTTTTTCGATTTATGAAATAAACTTAGCCTCAGTGAACATAAGAGACTTCTTTCAAAAACATCAAAAATAAATAAATAATTAACTTTTGACTGGTGGTGTCTGGTGTGCTTAAATATGTATATAGCCTGAATAGGTATACAGTCTGAATAGTCCATCGGAAAGCATGTTCTGGAACTGTAAATGACAAAGCGTGGACAGCTGAAGGGATTCCTGGAAAGGTGCTGAGAGGAATTTGGTAGTAGGTGGATTTGGGACAGAATAGAGCTTAATCTTTAATCCATAAACTTTAATACAGATCATAACCATTTGGAATTAGAAATGTCACCTATAGATAACAGATGAGGACAGATAGAGAATGGGAAAATCCGAGAAAGCATGGGAGTGGGGCAGCGGTAATAACAGTGGATGCAATACCACAGGTGAAGAGCAAAGCATCCCACACAGCAGCGATAAGCTCAATGGCAGAGCGAAGCTCCGCGTTTTTATAGAAAAATCTAATTCATCTTCAGCCGAGCAGAGCAGGGGCTCGAATCTGTCGACAAAGCAGTATCGATCCTTGGGTCCAGGAGGCCTGGCATCTAACACAATAATAGATTTTCAATTGTGACCAACAGCAGGCACAACCGTATTTGAATCCTAACAACAACAAAAATGTCCTATGTTAAAGCCTCAAAGGTTTCAAACAAAAATAGGTGAGAGATACACTGCTAAACTTGAATTCATTGGACCAGTACAGAAAGGTCAGTGGGGCACAAAGAATAGACATGGTTAACAAGATCTTGGTTCAGAAACCTTTGACATAGGTCCGTGCTTAAATCTCCCAATGCTTAACCAGGATTAAGGAACCAATGTGGGGGGAAAAAATCAATACAACACCATCCATTCATCTTCAAAACCTGATCCTCATCCAGAGCTTGTGCTGAAGCAATTTATGTAAGAGTTAAAAGACTTTTACAACCAGAATCTAGAGTTCTCTTTGTGGAAGATCCAAAATGCCTTCCTGCCATTCACAAGGTAGGATCAAAATGCCTTTGACATACACATTTCCAGAAAAATAAATAAATAAATGAAATAAAAAATTTGCTCAGGCCTGGTTATGGGGTAAGGCAAGACAAATACAAAAGCTGCACAAAATAGAGGTTTACAGGGAGAAAAAAATAAAAAAATAAAAAATAAATAAATATATATACACGTATATATATATATATATATATATATATATATACGCATTTTTTCCATTATTTGGTCACTTCAACATTTAAATTACCCAATTCTACTCACTTTCTACTCCACGGGGTCCAAAAGAAAAGCTGGCAGAGCCTGCTAGAGTTGACAAATTTGTCCAAACAATTTTATTAGTGAAACTGACTATCTTCACAGTTCCAATTTTATTTATAGAATGTACATAATTATTAGAACCTCAAAAATCTAACAGCAAATATTCATGCCCATAATGCCCTAAGCGAGAGGCAGAGGTATGACTGATTGTAAGCTGGCAGGGATCTAGAATTCCTGGATGTCAGTTGATGGCTGTATTGGTGGCTTGCCATCTGATTATCAATAAAACTGACAGTTTCTGAATAAGCGAGCACTTAGGCCATTAGGCAAGACTCCAGCAGGCCAGAGAGCCAGTAGTAGCTTTAGCCACACTAAACCAGGCCTCCAATGCCTTCAGTGCTAGTCAGAACCCATTTCTACTCTACAAAAGTGTGACACTACCCACAGGTTATCAACTAGTTGTGGATGTTATGTCAAAACAAAATAAAAATAAAAACTTTACAAATGAACATTTTGTTGAAATCAAACTGGTACTATACGGACATAACATTCACCACTAGTTGAACCTTTGCTGTTGGCGAAAATATTATGACAAGAAAAAAGACAATGCAAGCAGGGCCGCATTAACCATTGGGCTAGGCGGGGCTGAAGCCCCGGGGCCCAAGCAAGGAGGGGGCCCGTGATTTGCTGTGAAGTAGATTGACGGACATCGGTAGCGCCGATCGCCAACGCCCCACCACGCCCCTCACTTTTTAGCGCTATTATTTAGTGGAGTTTTCCGTAAATTCCATGCATTACCATTAGAGATTAAAACGTCACATTTGAATTTGTTTTACCAATCAAATGCATTTATTATATGTTTTACTTTTGAAATCAGGTGATCGCTGCGCCTAATGTCTGCATTCACCTTCATTCTGGTGTAATCTAGAAACGGTCATGCAAAGAGCAATCTTCGATAAGTAAAAATGTCAACTATTCTAAAAAAAATAGTGAGAGAAAAGAAACGAGGAGAGAGGGGAAAACATGAGTTAGTCACTAAAATCCACAGCTAGTTTATATTACTAAAGCTGATGATGGAGTGGGAGTTGTGGAACCGACTTCTGTTCCAGGAGATTGTTGAGGGCCTTTTCCTTGTCCTCTTCCTCCATTATAAGGAAAAGAGGCTCTTCCACTGCCCCCCTCAGCAGATGTCTGTTTAATGGAGCCATTTCACGACTTCTGTGAGATTACTGGGATCTCCTTCAATACAGAATATTAAAGGAAAATGTAACTTTAATATTTCTTATGAATGTGTGTATATAGATAGATAGA
>NW_015641038.1:913906-918138 GCF_001515625.1 Sinocyclocheilus rhinocerous | reverse complement strand
TATTAACACACAAACAATGCATATAACAGAGGGAATTAAAGCAAACTATTTATTTTTATGAATAATAAACGTCTTTCAAAACTTCACCACAAAGCCCATTTACAGCATGCATCCGAAAATTAATCGAAACATCCACAGAAAAAAGTTATATCTAAAAAGGATGACAAAAAAATCAAGTTTTAAAATAAAATAATAAAGCCAAGCACACATTAAGTACTTAGCAGATAAATGCTTAACGTAATATATACGATAATTATTAAACGTATGATAGCAAAAACATTACAGACTACTCACCGTGCTCCACTAGTTGGCTATTATGCGATCCTGGCATTATATGATGAGATTTTAAAGGGATATAGTTTACCCAAAAATTAAAATACTGTCATCATTTACTCCGTTTCAAGTTGTTCTGAACCTGTATGAATTTTATTTAAATTTACTTTGTTCTCCTCAACATAAAAGAAGATATTTTGAAGAATATTCGTAACCACCAGAAAGTTTCTGGTCCCTGTTGACTCCAATGGAGTTTTTTTTTTAATATATATACTATGGAAGTCACTGGGGCACAGAAACTGTTTGGTTACCAGTTTTTTTTTAGATATTGGAACTGGTAACAAGAATTATGATGATTATGAAACTTTGATTGGATAAAAATCCTATTTTAAGCTATATCATTATTGTGACGGTGGGCCCTGCAGTAAGTCATAGCCCCGGGGCCCAGTGAGGTCTTACTGAATGCAAAATATTAACAAATGTTTTTGAAGAACAAAAATATGAAAACAATATGATTGTTTCAAATAATCCAACTAAAATCAGTGTCTAGGACTGGCTCACTTGAGTTGCAGAGGTTAAAACTGATCAGTGAATGAAACTGAACACATTGTGAATAGACTTACCCTAACACACTAAACCATGAATGGACTATTAATAATTAAAGCATAAAGAACTCACAATATTTTATTATAACACTGTTTTTAGGAGTGCAGGTTTTCACATCAAGCTGTTTTTGTAAAATGTGTACATTAATATCGAAACATTCGAATATTTGGTTTAATTTTGCACTCTCATCAACTAAAATGTTATTTGAGCAAACTAAAACGATATGCCATTTTAGTCAGAATAACACTGACTAAAATTTAAAAAATTAGTCTGATGTGACAAAATATTGACAAATTTTTAAGCATATTTTTGTCCACAGACAAAATAAATAAATACAATTAAACAAATAAATGAAACAATAAAAATTCACGATGACCACGCAGTTAGTCCAGAAACATTCAAACACAAGGACGGATGTGCAACCTAGTTGTGAATATCTGTGCTTGTAAACCAGGGTACATAATCAACAGTGGCAATCCATGAACACTCTCTCTATTGTTTAATGATAATAATTTCATAAACTGTTCCAATCTAGTTGATATTGGATAATGCTATATTGTAGCGCCTGCTAAATGACAAAGTGGTATGTAAAATAGGATGTTTGAACACTAAAGGGGCCATTCGCAAAAGATTCTGACAGAAAGATTTAAAAACACATCAAAGAAACAGCCAGAGTGGAAGACAAAAAGCTCACACAGCAATGTGTACGTCCGGATGTGTCAAGTTTCGACAAAGCCCTTGCTCATTGTCTTAGTGGGACAAGGTGACTGGGAGAGCTACAGAGCAAGTGGCATTCACAGGTCGAAAAGAGAGTGATTTCTAACACAAGCCGAAGTCACCAGGGATCCAGAGTGAGAATGAGGCAGGCATTGAGTGCTAGTCCCTGTAGTCCATCTGCCAAGCACTTTGAAACTCAGACACTGCAAAGTCATGAGGAAGAGAAGCAAGAGTCTTCAGCAAGGTGCACAGCAATCAGCTTCTCAGAAAAAAAGTGCATGTACGACCTCGGGCGAGCTTCCATCAGATGGACATCTACTTTGTGTCAGAAGCTATATAAAAGCTGCTTTAAAAGATGCTTAAATCTTTAAAGTGACATAAACTGAGTTTTTAGTTATGAAACGGCGATGAAATGTTTTGGGGTTTTTTTAAGAAAAAAAACAGCGTTCAATCGGAGTGGCGGTAGTCTTCTGTTGGCACTTTGGCCTTAGCCAGGAAACGGCACAGCAGGTAATTGTGAGGAATGCTGAAGGACAAATACGAAACCCAGGTTAACTTTACTTCCTGTTGCTTGCCAGAGTCTTATTGTGCGCCCTCTGCACAAACTCAGCCATCAATCTTTTACGCTTGCTGTAGAAGTGCTCCAGGTTTACGGCAAATCAAGTTCTTCTCACAGCCTGTTAATCTGCACTTCACAGCCTGCCGTCGCTGTGCTATTGCTTCGCAGAGGGCCCTCAAGGGCCGTATATAAGCTCACACTCACCTTCTGTCATGATCTGAATCCACCAAAACGTTGTTGAGAGACTAAATTACTGTCTACATCTTTTAAAGACACCTAAAAACATTAGTCATTAAAAACACAGGAGAAAAGTTACCTAACATGCCAAAGCTGTGGAATTTATCCATTCGTATGATGAGAACCAGCCATTTTGATCCTAAACATACAAGGGATTCAATGCCTAAACCAGATGCATTCTTCCACTTCCACTTAGTTTATCTTAATCTAAATAGGAAAAAGACAAGGTAACTCAATCATTTATTTTTAAATGAGCATATGTTTTTTGGAGTCCATTTAAATATTTAAATTATGCAGGCAAAAGCAAAAATCAAGCACATGTATGACAGAGTGCCATAAGTGCTGAATTTTGCATCACAAGGATTGAAAGTCAGTTCACCGCAGTGACTCCTATAAGAGTGGTTTAAGTAAAGGTGAATCAAAATTTCTTGTGACACATTCCTGGTCCTGTGCATCATTCATTGGTCTGCAAAGCTGTCAAAGAAAATTATTTTTGCCACTGTAATCTTAAATGAAAATGTAATCTTCAATCAAAATTTGCTAAAACTCTGAACCTATACTTGTCAACAAAAATTTAAATTTTGTCAATACATTTGGATTTAATTCTTGATGTAAATTATTGATTATTATACATATAAAGTTATTGATTATTTAAAGATTTGGGTGCTGAAAAAAACTTTGCAATAACAGGAATAAATAACATTTGATAATATATTAAAACAGAAAACAGTTACTTTAAACTGCAATATAATTTCAAGATATTACTGTTTTTACTGTATGTTTTATCAAATAAATGCAGCCTTGGCTTTGTGAACATAAGTGACGTTTTTAAAAAAAAACGAAATCATAATTATTATAAACTTTTGACCAGTAGTGTGTGTGTGTGTGTGTGTGTGATCTTATATTGCTTACTAAATACATAAAAAAAACTAAAAGTACTAATATTGTAATAATTTATATAAAAATATATAAACATACACAGTTTCGTTTCGTTTATAAGTATACATATTTATAAAATATGGAAAATATATATGTATATAAAAAGTAGAATACATTAAAATAAAGTAAAATATTCCAAAGCCCTGTCTTCTTAGTAGGCAGTGGCACTCATTGATGCTTCGTTATTGCTCTCGTAATAATATTTTACAGTATTACTGTTTTTACTGTATGTTTTATCAAATAAATGCAGCCTTGGCTTTGTGAACATAAGTGACGTTTTTAAAAAAAAACGAAATCATAATTATTATAAACTTTTGACCAGTAGTGTGTGTGTGTGTGTGTGTGTGATCTTATATTGCTTACTAAATACATAAAAAAAACTAAAAGTACTAATATTGTAATAATTTATATAAAAATATATAAACATACACAGTTTCGTTTCGTTTATAAGTATACATATTTATAAAATATGGAAAATATATATGTATATAAAAAGTAGAATACATTAAAATAAAGTAAAATATTCCAAAGATTATGGCATCTATTAACGTTTACATGAATGTGCACAAAGCCTCCTACTATTTGTTTCATAGGGATGGGGTTGATTTCAAGGGAATGAGAAAGTGACGGCAATAATCAATCATGTTCCAAAAGTTTTTCAGCCTTAAAACATTTTAATTACATTTTTTTTAACAATTTTAAACATCAAACATACTATTTATTTTATATTATAGCAAGTGAATATATATGTTTATAAATAGCCCTGTGTTACAGAAAAGAGACAACTAAACTACTGGTCAAAAGTTGATGGTGGGCATTAATTTTTATTTTATTTTTTACCAAGACTGCATTTATTTAATAAAATAAATAAATAAATAAATAAATATATAAATATATATAT
>NW_015641038.1:909036-912667 GCF_001515625.1 Sinocyclocheilus rhinocerous | reverse complement strand
AATATGTTGTTGTAACTTGCGTTACTGAGATTGTAACGAGTAATAATATTACCCAAATTTGATTAGTAATGCGTTATATTACTGCGTTACAGCAAAAAGTAATATACTACTGTAATATTATTACTTTTGTAATGCGTTACTCCCAACACTGGTTGGCTAGGATGTCTAGGATGTTGCTAGACTGTTGCTGGAGAAACACTGTTTTAAATTTGTTTTTTCTGACTCATATTTGTTCTATTTGTTCTTGTTTTAATCATAAGCTCACTTCATTTTGATCAGTTTCTCAGGAAACAAGACTTCTTATCTTCTGTCGTTTTGGTTCTCCAGTAAATGCATCTTGATTTATGAATCTCTAGAGAGCAAGTTTTGCGCTGATCCCATAGTGTCGTTGCGAACCGCAGCAAACACTGACTGAAGTCTCAGCCGCTCACAGGCTGTTATTTCATTAATGTATTAATTAGAGCCCACGGATCTGATGCATCATGAGAGAACAGCGCTACTTTTATTTTTTACCAAAACTGCATTTATTTAATAAAATAAATAAATAAATAAATAAATATATAAATATATATATACAGTATATACACACACACACACACACACACACACACACTTCTAGTAGTCCATCGTATCCGATGATGACCTTCCTCCTCATTTGCGGTGTATCCTTTGATGACTATAGAGCCCTATCCTTGATCCACAAATTTTATTACAAGATGGGCAAATAAAGTCAGAATTTGTAGGGGCAGGCATGGCTGTGTGTCTCCTTAATCTTTTTTGTTGTTTCCTTTTATTTCTCTCTGATTCCAGCTGCACTATTCCTGCGTGACAGAGCTGCCTCCAGGTGGTGCGGTTTGCTGCTAATTCTTCCAGGCAAGAGGGATTAATTTGGCACTTCCTTAACGATGTTTTAAACTGGTCTTTATATCGCTTTTTCGGACCCCCTGAGGAACGGTGGCCCGGATGGAGCTGACCATAAAGGATTAGACGTCGCAAAGGATCTTTAGGTAGCCTAATAACGTGCCCAAGCCAGCGTAATTGATGCTCAGTGATTGTGGCTTCCATGCTCTTACGGTTTGTCCTGGCAAGCACTTCGAAAAACCCCAAAATTCGCAGCAAACACCCTATATGGAAACGCTCCAGCAAACTTAGGTGGCAGCTATATATAACCCAGGCTTCACAGCTGTAAAGAAGAGTGGTAATGACTTGGTAGAGGCCTGGAACCTTCGGATATTAAAGAGGTTTCCATCCAGCCTGAAGTCAACAGTGATCCCACTGCTGCCTTCAAGTTTATCATGCAGGAGCTTTGTGACACATAGGAGGTAGATGTTAAAAAGTACAGGTGCCAACACACATCCTTGCCTTACTCCTGTTTGTACACTAAAAGGCTCCGACTCCTGACCACCTATGGTCACAAGAGCTACCATTCCTTCATGGAACTGTGACAAAAACATTTTTTTGGACAACCAAATTTTGTTAGAATGTCCCAGAGCAGCTCTCGGTTCACTGTATCAAAAGCTTTGGAGAGCTCAACAATTTGGTAGCTCCTCCAAGATGGAATATTAATGAAGGAGGGCATCAAAATATTCAGCCCATCTTGCCAAGATCTGTTTTTTATCTTTCAAAATTGTAAGTCCATCTGCTGCTTTTAAAGGTGTAATGGAACAATTCCTTGGGCTGTATATGGTTTTTAAGGAGTTGTAAAAGTTGTGCATATCGTTTCTGTCAACAGATGATTGAATTTCTTGAGCCTTGTTCAGCCACCATTCATTCTGTAGACAACGTAAAGTTTTTTGAACCTCCCTGCGTACAGCTTGCCATTTCTGCCAAAGGATGGTGGATGCAGGGCAGTTGATGGTATCAATATATGCTCTGCGCATTGTTTCCAGCATAGACACAATAGTATCGGAGTTCTCATCAAACCAATCTTGATGTTTTCTAGTTTTATAGCCTATAGTGTCAACAGCGGCTTTATGTAGCATTGAGGCCATGGAGGTCCATTTCTGATCAATAGTGTTATCAGAACACAAATATGGAGCCAAAACAAAAAGAACAAAACTCCCAACGATGCATGCATGAGGGACAAAAGAAAAACCTTAGTCAGTAAAATTGTGGGAGAGACAATACCAACCAAACAAAACAAACAACAAGATGACCTTCAGGAAGCCCAAAATGTTTCCTCAAAAGCATCATTCCAGCTCAAAATGTGCAAGAAGGCACACGAACCGTCAGCACCTGTAAGTTTGAGCATCAAGACACTGCAGAGAATGTTCTGGAAAGCCCACGGGCACAAAAAAAGAAATCATTCAAACAGCTCCAACTAACAGCAAAAAGGAAGCTGAGCTTTAGTAAAGCTCAAAAACAGGCTGTGGGGCAAGTGGATAGAAAATCAATGAAATCATCAATGGCAGCTTTGCTTGAGGCACCTTGACAGGAAACAGCTTTCTTGGGCTCCAGCCTAAAAACTAAAAAAGTAGAACACTGAGCTTGACGGTTTTCAAGAAACAAAGCAAAAACTAAAATTTCTGTGCATTCACAACATTTGGCACTCAATACCCTCAGCAGTGGGGAGCGAGATAGGAAAGTAAAACAAGCGAGAAGCTTCCATAAGAATGGAGTTTAATTAGGTTCAGTGAATTTAATGTGGCCATACAAACAGATTAAGTACAAAAACGCAGCAGAAAAATCATTTGACTTCTGTTCAGGCCTGTAAAACTGAAGCAATGATCTACAATCTGATGGAACTAATTCCATTAAATTAATTACGAACAAAAAGAAAACAGCTGCTTGGTAAATGAGGGTTTACAAAAAGACATTGCTGTTTACTTACTTAATAATTATAAAAACTAGACTCTCAGCTAAACTCAGGGTGACTGTGATCATAAACTAGCCCATGTCTTTATGAGCACATCTCCAATTTCTGATAAAGTCAAAATGAATACCATCACACTGCCCAAACTAAATTACCCACAACACAACAAAAAACTGACAAAACCCACTACATTGGATAACAAGGGCATAATTGTTCAACAATGTGGATATTTTGACTAAAGAGAAATATGCATTTATCCATTCATTAATTTTAAGACAGACAGTTAGAATTTATCATAATAATATACTTTCAACTTCACAATGGTGAAAAAAGCAAACATAACCTATGCAGGAGCACAGAGGGATTGGATGGGTGCAACAAATATGTGTAACCTAGACACACACAACACGACGACTGATGAAAAATGCAGGTGATGAATATGGGACATCAATGTCTATGTTCGTTGATAACAAGGGTCAATATCTCTATAGAAAAAAAAATCTACTGGGTTCAATCTTTACAAAAATATCTATTGCCGTGTTAACGTGTGTTAACCCATGTTATTGTTTTCCATCTAAATTAGCATATGTATGGACTAGGGCTGTCAAAAAAAAATTCGAATTTCGAATATTCGTCGAATTTAAAATAAAAATCCACATTCGAATGCAAAAACGTTGCATTCGAATTTTAGGTGTGCGTTAATGAGGCAGCCTTATCAGCGGCACACCAGATGCGATGATGATGCAAGTGTCATTGCATTTTAATGTTTTTGTTAACCTATCCAGTTGAAGCCACTAGATGCGGCGCTGCTGCATTGTT
>NW_015641038.1:907551-908824 GCF_001515625.1 Sinocyclocheilus rhinocerous | reverse complement strand
CGTCCAGTGTAGGCAGACTTTAGAAGTTGTAGACCCGGTGTTACTCACCTATTGAGAAGAAACAAAGCAACCTTGGTGTCCGATCGCAGGCCTCGGTCCTTGAGTTCTCTCCGGCGCTGGAAAGCTGATCCGATATTTACACGGGTCCTACTTCTTGCCTTGTCGTTCCGCAGACGTTTTCCTCTTTTGTTTTTTTATCCGCCATCTCTATCTTTCTGTCGCTCGGCTTGGCTAATGTCCGTCCCATGCACTGAAAGCTCTCTCCTCCACATCACGAGTAGACACGCCCCTTATTGCTGATTGGCTACAAGTTTGTTTTGTTATTCGGCCCGAATCAGTTTTCTAAAGTGTTTTTGAAAAATCACATACCCTGCCTTTAAGCAAGTCACAGTTCTCATGCAATATGGTGAGGAAGAAAGAAGAAAGGAAGAAAGAAGTTCCAGTCAACAAAAATGCCACAAATCTGCCTGGAAGAGGACGTGTGTCTGTATCATCCTAATGCACGGTGAGGAGGAGATTTTGAGTGGCTAAAGACTCTCCAACGATCACAGCTGGAGAATTGCAGGAAATAATTGAGTCTCTGGGTCAGAAAACCTTAAAGAAGAATTATCAAACAGCACCTACATCACCACATGTTGTTTGAGACGGTTTTAAGAAGAAAATTAGGAAAAGAAAACGCTCTTATCCAAAAACAAACTCCAGCATATTAATTTGCCAGACACTACTGGAACTTCAAAGAGGACTGGCTTCCATGGTCAGATAAAACTAAAAAAAATTGCTTTTTAGCAGCAAACACAGCTTCTGCTATGGCCATTCCAGTCCTCTGACCTGAACCCTATAGAAAATGAGTGTGGTGAACTGACGAGAAGACGCACCAGCATGGAGCTGCGAATCTGAAGAGTCTGGAGTGGTTCTGGATGAAGGAATGGTCTCTGATCTCGTCAGGTGTTCTCCAAACTCATCAAGCATTATAGGTAAAGACTCAGAGTTGGTATCTTGGCAAAAGGATGATGCAAAATGTACTGAATAAAGGGTATGATTAATTGTGGCCAACATGTATTAGCAAAATTTCAAAATCAGCAGGTACTCTTCATATTTTGGTAGCCCGAAAATTAATTTAAAGGGGTCGAGCGAATGCACACAACCTGATTAATATTCATGAATCCAGTAGGTCATTAATCCTTGGTGTGTTTTATATTGTTCCTATTAGTAGAATTCGTATCTTTATTATCTAATCAGTATTTTTGTTAGTTTTTCCCCAATTTTTTTTTAT
>NW_015641038.1:907207-907537 GCF_001515625.1 Sinocyclocheilus rhinocerous | reverse complement strand
ACTATTTACAGGGTATCTGCAGAATTTTTTTAAATAAATGTAAGGCAATTTATGACCCATTTTAAGAGCTGCACAAGTCAAATGAACACAGTATGAGTGGTGTTGGACAATGTCTATGGTATCATACAGTACTGAGCCATAAAATTACATGATTTACAGTTCATATACAGGTTTTCACAAAAACAAAAATCTTAATTATGTTGAACATAAAAGAAGATATTTTGAAGATTGCTGGTAATCAAACAGTTGGTGGTTGCCATTGACTTCCATAGTAGCAACCCTCTACATTGCGAGTAAATCACTCGCATATGCGACTAAATCTTCACTCTG
>NW_015641038.1:905060-907071 GCF_001515625.1 Sinocyclocheilus rhinocerous | reverse complement strand
TGGTTGATTACCAGCAATCTTCAAAATATCTTATTTTGTGTTCAACATAAGAAAGCAACTCATACAGGTTTGGAACGACATGAGGGTGAGTAAATGATGACAGAATTTTCATTTTTGGGTGAACTATCCCTTTAAGTTTGATACAACTCACTTTAGGAGTTTTTAAGTACCCGTGGGAGATCTGTATTTAAGATAGCCCGTCGGGCAGAGTGGTGATACATTTTGGTAACCCGACTGGAAAACACAATAGCCCCGGGACATCGGGCTAGCGAGCGATTTTGCGAGCCCTGTAGAGTAAAACATTTATTTCATTATGAGATTTCCCTCCCATTTTAAACTCTTATTATCCAGTGTAAGGTTAGATTTTTGTAAATTTTTCAAATAAAAGATCAAAAGGATTAATGATATAGATTTTTTTTCACAGCCTTCTTTGATCATATTTACCAAGGGTATGAATAATTGAGCACAACTGTATATAAAAGAGTATGTACTTTTTTAATGGAGATTTTACAGTCATCTGTCTGAGGGGCAAACTGGAATTAAACAGTCCTAGTCATGCGACTATTTACTCTAGCCATGTAAATATGTTCACATGAAATCAAGACAGTCTGCACTTTATAGCTGACAGCTCTGTAGAAAATACATCTCTTTTTGGAAGTAAATGTTGAAAGTAAATGTTGCTAATGTGACCTGTGTAATTAAATAAACCAATAAATTGGCAACAATACACAGCTAAATTTTCTTAATCATATGTGGATCAAAATATTGAAAATATTGTTATTTCTAAGTCATTCCTGAAATTAAACAATTACATTTCTCGATTTTCTAATTCCATTTGCAACTAGCTTTGAAAAAATATTATTATTATTATTATTATTATTATTATTATTATTTCTAGTTTGGCATATTGTCATCACATCAGGCTGCAGAAACGTTTAAACACCAGAGTTCACTTTCTGAGCACTCAGCTACATTGAACTGTTAAACGTGGCCCTTACCATAATCGCGAGCTTCATCTTTCAAAATAAATGTAAAGACAGAGCCCGGGGAGGGAACAGAGTCGCGTGACAGACACAGTGATTAAGCTGGTATGTGTTTGCAGTACACAAGCCACCGTTAAGACAGCTGACTCCACTCCACTGTGACTCCACTCTCTCTCTCTCTCTCTCTCTCTCTCTCTCTCTCTCTCTCGCGCGCGCGCGCGCGCACACACACACACACACACAAGATGCGCAAAACTCCGCATTTGAACAGTCAATATATATATATAATTTTGTAAAATAATAAAAAAGATTAATTAATAACACACAATTATCCTTATTACCAGGATCAAGAGTTGACGACGGCCCTGAAGAAGATTCCTGGGGTTCCTCTGCTCTACATTATCCTCAACACCATGGTGTTAGACAAGCCCTCTGAACGTTCACTGAAGCATGTTGAAGCGGTTCAGCTGGGTGAGTTAGTGAGCCCGTCACAACAGTTAAGCATCCAGAGTCTGAAAGAAGAAGGAGGGCCTCAGCAAAGACAGTAATGACAAGAGAGGCAAAAAACGTAAGAGGAAATCCAGAATAAGAGAATAAACCCATGCCTCAGCAGCCCAAAAAGACAGACGGAGAGAAAAAGAAGCGGAATAGACATAGGAAGCGAAGACCTGCTGGGGGAGAGGAAGCGGCAGTGGCAGTCAGCTCCAATCCCACAACTGCCTAGTGACAAGCCTTCCATTTATTGTTTGTTTCTAAGCATTTTTATTGTAAATTTTGTCCTTTTCCCAGACCATGCATTTATGCTACCATGCACTTGTGCTGTCTAATAAACAAGTGTTTCTTTTATTATCAATACCTGTTTTTTTGTTTTTGTGACTGTTTAAGGTTTAATTATTTGAGATTAGATTAGATGTGCACTTTGTGTTTTTATAATGAGGAATATATGACCAGACATGAAATTCACAAATATAATATGAAATATATAGAGAAAGAGAGAGCACATATATATATATATATATATATATATA
>NW_015641038.1:895096-904257 GCF_001515625.1 Sinocyclocheilus rhinocerous | reverse complement strand
AGTCTGCTCTGATTGGCCAGCTGATCCAGTGCATTGTGATTGGCCGAACACCGCAAGCACTCGTCGGAAATGTAACGCCCCTTACCAGCTTCATCTTCTTCATCTTTCAAAATAAATGTAAAGAGCCCGAAAGGGGAACAGAGTCGCGTGACAGACAAGCTGGTATGGCAAAAGACCTCTATGGAGCAAAACTCATCTTACAGAGATTTCAGATCAGGAAATGCAAACACATGAAAGATCCAGTTCCTGCATCAGAGTGTTTGTTGTCAATGATTGGGGAGACAAATCCACACCACTACTTCATTGCAACTCAGGTAAGGACTCTATAACTGGACAAAAATGTAATTTAGTCAAATAAATAAAAAAAAAATAACACAATGATCCTTCTTACCAGGATCAAGAGTTGACGACGGCCCTGAAGAAGATCCCTGGGGTTCCTCTGCTCTACATTATCCTCAACACCATGGTGTTAGACAAGCCCTCTGAACGTTCACTGAAGCATGTTGAAGCGGTTCAGCTGGGTGAGTTAGTGAGCCCGTCACAACAGTTAAGCATCCAGAGTCTGAAAGAAGAAGGAGGGCCTCAGCAAAGACAGTAATGACAAGAGAGGCAAAAAACGTAAGAGGAAATCCAGAATAAGAGAATAAACCCATGCCTCAGCAGCCCAAAAAGACAGACGGAGAGAAAAAGAAGCGGAATAGACATAGGAAGCGAAGACCTGCTGGGGGAGAGGAAGCGGCAGTGGCAGTCAGCTCCAATCCCACAACTGCCTAGTGACAAGCCTTCCATTTATTGTTTGTTTCTAAGCATTTTTATTGTAAATTTTGTCCTTTTCCCAGACCATGCATTTATGCTACCATGCACTTGTGCTGTCTAATAAACAAGTGTTTCTTTTATTATCAATACCTGTTTTTTTGTTTTTGTGACTGTTTAAGGTTTAATTATTTGAGATTAGATTAGATGTGCACTTTGTGTTTTTATAATGAGGAATATATGACCAGACATGAAATTCACAAATATAATATGAAATATATAGAGAAAGAGAGAGCACATATATATATATATATATATATATATACATACACACACACACACACACACATATATATATATACATTTTTGTGCATTTTTTTATCATTTTATATTTATGTTAAATACTGTTGGAAATGTTCAAATATGATTAATAATAAATTAATAAATGTATTGTTACAAAGTAATAATGTTTTAATGATATTATTTGATAATAATGAAATTAAATTTAAAAGTCAGAATTTGAGGAATCATTTGAGGCAGTTGGGAGTTTATATGTATTTTTTATTTTTTTACCACAAGAGGGTGGTATAGCTTCCAAGAGCCAATCAGGCTGGTTCTTATATCCAATAACTGATCTTGTAAGGACTGCATTTATTGTTACATTACATTAATATTACTTCCCAATGCTTTTGCATGGGAATTAACCGCATGCACACTATGTTTTGATGTAGGTAATTTTATCAAACTGGCTAAACATTTTGTAGGACACTAGAGTTTAAGTCTGGTGAGTCATGCATGGCAGAGATTCTGAAAGAAAACCGAAAGGCTAGACTCTCTTTTCATGGATGAAGAGAAGTTGGTCCCATTCTGTCTCTTTGAATGTCTGTAACCTCAAAGACTTTGTTGGTTTGATCTATTGGGTTTAAATATAGCCTCAATTGTGTCCACTGTTTTTGTCCCGAGTTGGGATGTATTGCTTATTTGTGCAGGTTGCTTGGGAAACGCAGAGAGGACATGACAGCATGCGGCTCCTCATGGCTGCCTGGGCGCTCATGTTCGTCAGCGGTTCACAACCATTGACTTTAGATCCATACTTTGAGGATAAACATTGGCTATTGTAAGAAGAAAAGATATTAGTTAATAATAATATCTGCATGGGATCAAAATCAAAGGCTATGGCCTGACAAATGTAATTTGTGATCTATTCAGTCCGCAGAGGTCCACTTGCTATTTACCATCCTGATACTGCCAAGGACATTCCATAGACTCCAGCAGGCTTCACTAGCACTTCCCGTGAAGCCATAGCAACTCCATATTCACACGTCATCTATTCAACTGCATTGAACATTTACAAAGCTCATAGCAAATCAGAAACACTACAGGCGAGTCTGACGTCAGTCTCTCTATGTCACTCCCTTGCACATAAACAGACTTATGTCGCATGTAAAATCAGAGTGTGCGCGTGTTTATGGCGTAGCAGGGGGTGAAGGGAGGGGGTGTTTTAAGTATCCATCCCAGAACGGACTCACCAGTGGTGGACAGCGTAACAGAGAGATAAAACATAGAGTTGTGTTTCAGTGACAGAGCTGAATCTACAGCTGACAAGAAGAACAGAGAGCTCTCTGCACCTCATCAGCACTTCTAGAAACAATGGAAGTCGTTCTTACCAGACTGAGAGATTTCTCCTGTAAAGAAACTTCGTTTGATCGCTGTAAAGCAGCAGTAATGTGCAGGGATCATTCCTCTTCACAGGAGGTGCGCAGAGGGAAGTGTATGGCTGGAGAGGGGGATGCAGGCCGGCTGGACATTGAGACTGCACTGGCCTGGTTGAGGAAGGAGCTGGTAAGATTTCATTTAGTACAGTTTACTACATTATCAGTCATTTGGACACAAATATGAGGCAATTTTGTTTTCCCATGATAACATTTTGCCCTCAGCAAGGGCATAGATCCCAGGGGCCGGTGGATTTTTAGGAAAACCAACTTTAGGAAGATATCAAAAATTATTATCTGTATTATAATGTAATATTATAATTATTTTATCTGGTGTAAGTCTTACTTTTTATTTAGTTCTTTTTGTCATATTTTGCAATAGAGTTTTTGTTTTCAACCTCTTTCATATGAAGAATAATCTATGATTAATCTTTAGCTTTTTACACATCTTAACTTATAAATTCTTATAAATTCAAACACTAATTTTATTGTCTTATATTTTGACAGATTAATTATTTAATATTAAATAATTATTATATTATAATGATAAAATACATTTCTACATATAAATTATAGTTCCAAAGTGTGGGGTCAGTAAGATTTTTTTTTAATTAATAATTTTGTTCAGCAAGGGTTAGGGCTGCACAATTAATCAAATTTCTAATCATACGGATGCCACAATTACGTAATGTTTCAAAGCGGCAATTAATTGTAAAAGTCCACTTATGTTATTCTGCATGAATTTGTTTTCATTTTTTTATTTATTTTAGTTTTAGTATAACATTATAAAACCATGCATATTTTTACTTTTTTTATTTAAAGAAGAAACCAATTCAATGTATAGTTCACATTTGAGGCTTAATACTATAGAAAAGCAATAAAAGTTTATCAGTGTTTTCAGCTTGTTTATTTTCATCTAAAAATATGGCATGTGGTTGCTTCAAACAATGTTATAAAAATCATTCAATGTGAATTGTGATTATATGATGTGTAATAATCGCAATAACAATTTCAAGGAAATAATCGACAATTATGAATTTTGTCATAATCATGCAGCCCTAAGGATGCATTAAACTGATCAAAATTGACAGTAAAAATAATTATTGTATAATATTTCCAAGGACTTCAATTTCAAATAAATGCTTTTTTTTTTTTACTTTCTATTCATCAAAGAATTCCGCAAAAAATATTAAGCAGCACAACTGCTCTCAACATTGATAATAATAAGAAAAGTTTCTTGAGCTCAAATCAGCATATTCAAATTTGTGAAGGATCATGTGACACTGAAGACCGAAGTAATGACTGCTGAAAATTCAGATTTGCCACCACAGGAATAAACTACATTTTAAAATATATTAAAATAGAAAAAGGTTATTTTAAATTGTAATAATATTTCACAATATTACTGTTTTACTGTATTTTTGATCATGTATATGCAGCCTTAATTGGAGAGCATAAGAGACTTATAATATAATAGATGTATAATTTGTATTCATTTATTTTTTTGTATATTTTACCTTCTCCTTGTGTATAGTGGGTCTCCTGGGTGGTCTAAGCATTTCATGAATGTCTATTGATGTAGACATAGGTCATGTTGTTTCAAACTCGAGTAAAATCAAATGTCAGCTTGCGTTTTTTTTAAATGTTACTCCTCATGAGTAAAAAATTACGACCATCTTGTCATTAACATTCATGTTGTGACCCTTACAACATCCCGGGGGTTAAATACTAAGCAGGCCCATTCTCAGTAAATTTATTGCTTGGCATTTACAGCCTCTGTACTCATGGCATGTCATGGCAACCTTTCACAAAAGACACCACAGAAACCCTGTAAGAGGAGCTAATATTATGTCTTACTGGTCTATATTCATCACATCAGTACAGTGGGTATAGAAAATAAGCACCCCCTTTAAAATAATCAAATTTTCTTGCTTTGCAGCCTGAAATGAAGGCAGACACAGTTTTTGTTTTATCCAGTATTTATAACATCCAAGTGAAAGATATAACACCAACATGTCAGAAAAAAAATTTTAAAACCCAGAATCGCTGAGAACCAGAATCACCTTAAAATGACTTGTAAACTCAATCAGGAGTAACTAATCACCTTCTCAATGGCACACAAAGCCATTTGACTTTCAACTGTGATCAGCTGTGGTCATTTTGATTAGCTCAGCATGAAAAGAGCTTTCCTGGAGCATTTCAGTCCTTGGTAGTGCAACTGAAGCAAACAGTCCACTATGGGTGGCAAGGCACTGTCAAAAGATCTCTGGGATAAAGTTATGGACAGGCACAAGTTGGGAGATGGATACAAATAATATTTCAAAGGTGTTATCAATGCCTAGAAGCACAATAAAGTCTATTATTAAGAAATGTAAGGTATTTGGTACAACACAGACCCTCCCTGGATCAGGACGTTGCTCCAAACTGGATGAAAGAGCCAGGAGGAAACTGGTCAGAGAGGCGACCAAGATGCCTACAGCAACTTTGAAGCAGTTTCGGGAAGGATTTTTTATTTTTTCTGTCATGTTGGTGTTAGAGCTTTCACTTGGATGTTATAAGTTGCACTGAGTAAATACAGCTAGATAAAACAAAAACTGTGTCCGTCTTCATTTCAGGTTGCAAAGCAACAAAATGTGATTATTTTAAATGGATGTGATTGTTTTCTACACCCACTGTACTTCTGTGACTTCAAATCTAAATCATGAACAATGTTTATTGTTCTTGTCACAATTACTTTAGTGACATTTTAACTGTAATTGATTTGGAACAGTTTTATGACTAAATGTCACTGAACTCTTAAGAAAACATATTGTTCTTTGATAAGAATGAATATATGGTTGTTTAAAAATTCATTCTGGAGTGAATCACCCGGGTGAATTCACTCGGGTGAATTCAGGTCAGTTAGGCCACTACTTGTAATTCTACATTTTATATTCTGCTCTGTACAATGAAACAGACGAGCACCTTGCTTTCCCAGCATTCATATATTGTTCTTTTCCAGCCTTAACACAGTCCTAATGACTCCTACAATTCCAGTGTTCACTTCCAGTCAGCATTTATGCCAGTTCACTCAGCTGCCCACATAAATAGTGTTGTTTTGTGTTCCCTCCTGTAAGAAATCAGGTTTAAATTGAGTTCCATTAAATGCGCTTCAATGAAACAGAGAAAAACACGTAAACACACTCAAGCAAACATACTGTTGAATCTTCTTCAGGAGCAGTTCAGCGGAAGGGGTTCAGTGCCCAGGAAGGATTTCACCTGCTCCCAACAAAGTTCTTTTCTCCTTAATTTTCTTTGATTAAATATTTCAAAGTAGGTTCCATTATTTGTACCTATCTGAGAGATAAGACTCAAACTCAAACCACTGGCGTGCGGTTCCTGAGATGCCATTTTCTAATAGGGTTGACAGGAGAATCTGGTGGTTCACCGTATCAAAAGCAGCAGACAGATCCAGCAAAATAAGTATAGAAGATTTGGAAGCCGCTCTTGCCAGTCTTAGGGCTTCAACAACTGAAAGCAAGGCAGTCTCGGTCGAATGTCCACTTCTGAATTAGCCTAATGTTTGTTCTGGTCTTTTAGAAAGATGTTCTGGATAAAGAGCAAAATGTAAATTGAAGTCAATATAATTGTTCTTAAAACAGTTTTAAAAAAATAAAAAAAAGATTTTGATGATTTATGATTTGTATAGGCTAAGGTTGTATAGGACTTAGCCTACCTCAGCTTTATAGGTGAGGGGTCTGTAAATTTTTGTCAGTTTTTAGGCTCGTATGTAGATTCATTAGGTTGTCGTCAACTATCTTAAAGGCTTTTTTAACACAAGACTAAGGCTTTTAGTTGATTATAGGCTATTTGTGATATTTCAATTTATAATACGGATTTAGAAAGTTTTGTCGGTTTCTCCCGTAGCCTATTGCTGCTATGGTAGGCTAACCTCCCGAACGCGACTTTACTGTGTAGTTTCGGTGAGATTTCGCGGGCAAAAAGGGTCCTTTAAATTGTCACCATTGTTGGGGTGCATGAAGCACCGCTCGCACAGAAGTTACTTTCAAATCAAGCAGCTTTCTGTTGGTCAACGCGGCGAACCGGAGAGACTAACTTGAACACGAGCGAAATTTGAGCTCTGAGAGCTTTGAGCTCTGAATACGCGATCTGAGAAATCTGAACAACGATAAACGTAACCGCATCTTAACTTCGCCTTGATGTAGCCTAACTTTTGTGGTTAATAACTTTTGTACGCCTACTTTAGCCTACTTCTGTCAACAAAACACCGCCCAACATTCAGTTTTGACTTCCTTGCCAACTTATATTCAAACCATTTAATAAGAATAAATGCAGTCAGGTTGAATAATTCTAAAATATTTTTACTGGTAATATATTTTAAGAGTCAGATATAACTAACTCCTTAAAGTAACACTTTCTGCAGAGTGTAACTGTGTTAAGTTGGGTTGTTTTTTTTAAACACTTTAAACAGCAGTTTTTATTAATTCTTCAGTATTGAATGATGAGCATATCTTTGCTTACACAAAAATACTGTTAGAAAGTTTATTGACTTCGATGTACTCAAAAATAATTGAATAAAAGGATAAGTAAAAAACATTCCTCTGCTTTGTAGATGGAGATGCGCTCTCAGGACCAAGCTTTGATTCGCCAGCTGATGGATCTCCATGACGGCATTCAGGAACTGAAGCAGGAGTGTGCAAAAGCCATAGAAGAAGAGGAAGAGGAGGAGGAGGAGGAACCTTGTTGGGACTCTGGGAGTGAGGGTGGGGGGAGCAGTATGTCCTCCTTCTCAGGAGAAATGAGCTTTTACCCTTCCATCTACTCCTTTAGCACATGTATGAGCCCTGCTCCTCTTGCAGCCTACCTGCCCAAGCGGGCCTTTAGTAGACGCAGCTCTGTGCCCTGAAACCTCCAGTTCAGATCACATGTGCTTGATTAATACACCAAGTTCCAGTATGCATGTTATATTAGTGTTGCGTCTCACAGAAGAACAAATTATGAATTCCTTATGTGAGAAATTTCATAATGTCTAATTGGACTCTGTATTAAAAACAAGCCGAGTAACTGCCTTATGTTCAGAACATACTAAAGCGAAAAAGTAAAATGTTTTACACTGTGAGAAACTTGACAAAGTCTTTGGTGATAGACTGCTATTCTACCTGAATGCATTAATAGAGATACATTAGAATGCACTAAGGAAGTTTGTTTTACATAAACAGCTCTTATATATCTGTAAATGTATTTTCTTTCATTTCTCAAAACTGAAGTGCCTCTTCAAACTAAGTGCATAAGTGTTGTGTGACGTTTTTATGACACTGACAGCAAGTTACCAGAAATTTATTGTTTTGAAAGTTGAACAATGAACAACTCCATTCTATTGTATTATGAGAGTCATGGCATGGAAAATTAGAATTTTTCTTTTCTTTTTTTTCTTTTCTTTTCTTTTCTTTTTGATCAAGATGTGAACATATATTCACTGAATATTGAATTTTTCTGGGACAAATATAAAAAAACTAATGATATGCTATGACATGCTTTGACATCATACTTACTATCATACTAGTACCACAAGTATGATAATAAAAACCTATAAACCTGATCAATGTTGAAAGTAATTATTTCATGATGCAATAAGGAGTTTAAATCATCAAGACATTTTCAAAAAACAGATGTTGACATGCTTTATGCACCCATTGCGTATACTGTACTAATTATTCCATATGTTCAAAGCTGAACAATCATCAACACTTTTTTTCAGTCATACAGCAAATGGTCACAATCTCAGTAATAGGAAGAATATATATGCACTACATCTTCTATAGACAAATTATTCATAGAAATTCTATCTATGCAAAGCATACTTATAAAATAAGTCTCAATTAGCCTTCTTAAGGCTAGTGCCCTTTACATCTGGTATTAACATGTGTTTTGTATCCGAATAGTATTATATATAGCCTATATTATTAATAGGATACTTTTAGCTGCATTGCATTTACACCATCATTCCAGTGCATCTCCAGTGTGATCATAACATATAAATCTGATAATGTCGGGTCAGAATCCATCCTAGATCGATATGGTTTTTAGTGATCTGACTGCAATGTGTCTTGGGTGCATTTACTCCTGTGGTCAAGTGCTTTCCAATCGTGATTCGATCACCAAAAATTGTATGTTAATGCCAGGCGTAAAGGGTGGTATATGTAGTTTTGAGTACAAATCTCATCACCCAGTTTGACTGATATTTGGTCAAGTTTTCACAAAGTGCCAGCAAAGTGCTCTCCAGGAGAGGAGAGTTATTTCTGTCACAAACAAGTTTATTTCCACTCCTATACACGCATCTGCTCGCCAGTGCATTGTTCTCTCATTAAGCCCTGCTCTGCTCTATGGGGTCACAGGTGGTCAGCACTGTCAGCGTCCAGGAGCAGAGATCCGTTCTCCCGTCTGAGCCTCTGAATCTCCTTATTGAGTCCCAGCAGAGTCTGAGCCAGCTGACGATCCTGAGAGCGCATCTCCAGCTGCATGACAATCACACAGCAACAGATTAGACACATTCATGTACACATATCTATCTATCTATCTATCTATCATTCTATCTATCTATCATTCTGTCTCTTGTTCACAAACTGATGATATTCACAGCGTTAACCCTCTGGGGTCCGAGGGTGTTTTGGGGCCTGGAAAAGTTTTGACATGCCC
>NW_015641038.1:884723-894803 GCF_001515625.1 Sinocyclocheilus rhinocerous | reverse complement strand
TCATTCATCTATCTATCTATCTATCTATCTATCTATCTATCCTTCCATCCATATATATATCTGTCAATCTGTCTATCATCCATCCTTCCATCTATCTGTTTTTCTGTCCATCCATCCTTTTATATATCTGTCTATCATCCATCCTTCCACCTATCTGTTTTTCTATCTATCTATCTATCTATCTATCTATCTTTCTGTCTCTCTCTGCATCCTTCCATCCATATATCTGTCAATCTGTCTGTCTGTCATCCATGTTTTTCTGTCCATCCATCCATCCTTTTATATATCTATCATCCATCCTTCCATCTCTTTTTTCTGTCCATCCATCCATCCATCTATCTATCTATCTATCTATCTGTCTGTCTGTCTATCTATCTATCTATCATTTTATCTCTCCATCCTTCCATCCATATATATATCTGTCAATCTGTCTGTCTATCATCCATCCTTCCATCTATCTGTTTTTCTGTCCATCCATCCTTTTATATATCTGTCTATCATCCATCCTTCCACCTGTTTTTCTATCTATCTATCTATCTAGCTGTCTCTCTCTCCATCCATCCATCCATCTATCTATCTATCTATCTATCTCTCCATCCTTCCATCCATATATATATGTCAATCTGTCTATCATCCATCCTTCCATCTATCTGTTTTTCTGTCCATCCATCCTTTTATATATCTGTCTATCATCCATCCTTCCACCTATCTGTTTTTCTATCTATCTATCTATCTATCTATCTATCAAAAACCAAAAATAAAACAATCCAACACTAATGGTCACTTAGGATGTAATAGAGTTAGTGGTTTCTAAACTTACCAGTTCTGATCTTAACCAAGTTATGGCTCCATCTATTTTGGCTCTCCGAAGCTCTTCGTTTACTTGGAAACTCTTTCCGATCGGATGAATAGCTGTCTCAGCGGAGGTTCTTGGTTCTGCCGATGTTCTGAAAGCATGTAACAGCTTGTTCTTGATGTTCTCCAGAACCATGATAGATACTGAGTCCTCATACTGAGTGTCGGAGTTCATTGTGATGTCCAGTCGAGCAATAACCGCGAGCACAACGGAGTTCTGGTCCAAATGTCCCTCTGAAATGATTTGAGTGCTTTTATACTGCTCCAGTATTTTTCATTGCCTTCTCTTCTACCCAACTGAAGCTGCATCCATCCTTTCACATAAGTCTTCCTCCTTCTTTGGCACACTGTCTCTTCGAACTAAATTGCAGAGATCGATACAGAGATTCCGTCCCGGATTTTAAGCTTGTTTTGTGTGCCTCTCCTGCTCTGGGACCAGTTTCTATGGCAATCCGGCCCCTCCACCCCGTCCCGTCAGTAACCCCAATAAGAATGGAGGGACATTGTAGACAAAGACTATTGTTGCACTGAAAAGATTCCCCTCCCCTTCTCCTTCATTCTGCTCCTCTAAGCCCCCATTCAAGCATTGTGTGAGAAACAGGGTGTGAGAAAGATCTCAGTCGTGTCTTTGAGGCATCACTGTCTCTGTTTTACAGCAAGTTCTCTCTGACCTTTAGATGGGTTTTAGCAGCTGAAAGATCTCCCTTTCAGCACCACAAACAAATGAGCGGTTGGGAAGTCGGACACTGTTACTCAACAGTTTGTTGAGAGCGAGAACGTTTTCATCACTTTTGTGGACACGGAATTCTCAGAGGAATGGAGAATTCACATCATTTTGGCAGGCCGAGAACAATCTTTTCGTTCTCTAGAGAAACAGGAACAGAAGTCTAGTGTTCTGCCTTCTGTTGTGTACAATGACTGCGACAAGGGAATAAGTGAGAAAAGGAAGGAGGGAACTATTGAAAGACATGACTGACCAAATCCTGTCAGCTCTTAAAGGATCTTTTATTTATCACCTAAAGGAAGCTGAATGAGAGATCTTGGACTTAATGAAGTCTCAGTGCATCCATAAATGTGATAGATTATGCAAATAATGCACATAAAAATGAGATTAAGATTTCCGGTCATAAAGCAGAGAACAACATGACAATATTATAGAGGCTGAATGTGCTGCTATTAAGCTTGGCGTGACAATTCGGAATAAGCCAGTTATCTTAGAAAAAACAGCCTCTGTTTCAACACCGAATGGAAATCTGCACAAAAACATGTCCTTGTGTCTAAGAGTTATAAAGGGGGATGATAGACGTTTCACTTGGATAATAATAAAACAAATATTTTGTTTTTTCTTTTATAAACTTTATATTAAGTGTACCAAAAATAATAAAATTATATTAAAACTATATTAAAAACTTATATTAACTTGTTTTTACAGGTTCACAATTCAGTCTGAATTACTCTTAGCAAATTAGCATTTTAAAAAATTAAGAAAAATGTAGTCATTTCAAATGGCTGTAATGGTCATGGAAATGTATCTGTGATTATATTATATTATATTAGTTAAACATTATATTACTGACTTACATGTGGATAATTATTTTGAAAGCTGATTATTCTCCCAGTGTATCAGAAAATAAATAATAAAGGCTTTTATTTATTATTCTTCAAAACATGCTTCAAACTGATTAATAATGATGGGAAATTTATAAGGGCTCTTTTTGTGATTTTTTTTTATTAAAATGTTAATATTTACAAAAACTGTTAAAATTTATCATGACATTATAAAATGCATATGATATTATATACAGTAAGAAAATATTACATGGTGAATTAGGTTAACATTTATGATGATATGTATATCTCTCCTTTTGGTATAAACAACTCTTAGTAATGTAGATTTATAATAGCATAAAAATCAAAACACATTACGGGATAACCGTAAGCTTATTTATCGGATGCAGCTCTGTCGTTTGGTGTGATCTGTCCACTCAACTTCATCAGCAGCTTGATGATAAGGCCGGCCTGGAGAAAAACCACAAACTCAGGTTTCACATTGTCACAATGAATGTCAAGATGCAAGGGAGACAAATACCTGTTTGGTGTGTACAATAAAGTTCTTCTTGTTCTCTAGACTGTGTATTTGGACATATTGGTCAGCCTGACCCAACTGCCACATAAATGTCCCATACTCCAGACTAAGATGAAGCACCTGATTAATAAAAAAAACACAATGTCACAGAAGATTTGAGGGATACAACACATGTGAAAGCCTCTGTCCGTATGATTTAAAGTGACTGAAATCTCACTTTTGTCTCCATGTTCATTAGATGCAGGCCTTTGGTGTTCACACCCACATACACTCGGATGACCTTGTGGGTACTGGAGCTGGCCTTGGTGAACACCTGTCCTGTGAAGAAAGCCGCCCCATAGGTGGGGATATCCCAGCAGTTCTGCAGAAAGAGTCTCTGGAGGTGGTGCATCTCTTTACTCACACCCTCACTGGTGCTCAAATTCTACAGACACACAAAGAATTGAGAAAATCAGACTAGTTGCAGAAAGACTGTTCCCATTTAAAGGGGTCCTATTATGCTCTTTTACAAAGTCTTGATTTTGTTTTGGGGGTGTACTAGAAAAGGCTCTCATACAAGGTTGTTCGAAAAACTTACAACACCTCTCTCCCCAGTCTGGCTTGAACGGCTCGAATAGTTTCTGTATCAAATGAAGGCCCGCCTTCTGAAATACGAAATGTGCTGTGTAAATATTGCGTCAAAATCAAATCAATTTGAGTGCGATTTAATCCCGGATGATTGTAACCGCTCTAAATTCGTCTGCCTTGGGAAAGCTAGTGTGTCTCCGACATAGTGATAACACTCGTTGCCTTCTCTAGTGCAGCTCAACCAGGTCTCGTCCCATTCGTCGATCCTTGTGATATCACAAATCCCAGAAAATATTGTAGTCCAAACAAGTCATTCGTTGTAGTTTTTGAAAAGTGATTTCTGTTAAATAAAATATCTCCTTTTGAAGTGGACTTTGAGCTTTGTAACTTTGCAGATCTTTTTTATGCTCAAACAGCAACATTACAGACTAACTAAAGTTGAAAAAGTATAATAGGACCCCTTTAAGAAGAACATACTGTATTCACTACTGTTCAAAAGTTTGGGGTCAGTAAGATGATAATTAACTTTCGATTAATCAAAGATTCCAGAAAAACTGTATGACGGTTTCCCCAAAAATATTAAGTAGCACAACTGTTTTCAACACTGACAATAATTATGAATGTTTCTTGCGCATCAGATCAGAATATTAGAATGATTTCTGAAGGATCATGTGACACTGAAGACTGGAGTAATGATGCTGAAAATTCAGCTTTGCCATGACAAAAATAAATTACATGAAATATGAAAATAGAAAACAGTTGTTTTCCATGTTAATTTTTTTCATCAAATAAATGCAGCCTTTGTGAACATAAGAGTGCAATAACATTAAAAATCTTACCAACACAAACATTTAGAAAATGTTCTGAATTGACACACCTTGTACTCGTGAAGTATCCTGTTAGTCCAGTGATGTGCTTTGCTCTTGACCTTTGAGATTGGAACTATGGATTTGAGGTTTTCCTCACTGCATTAAACAAGAAATATTCATGTCTTTTACCACAAACACGGAAACAGTAATTGTCAATATGGGGCAATCGATGAGGAATGAGCTACATACTTTAAAAAGCCCTGCTTGTGCTTCTTGCTGTCATAGTTTCCATAAATAATCTGCAGGAGGAGGCTGGCGAGAGTAATTAGCTTGCTATCTGATGCTGATAGGAAGCCTTTGAGGAGGCAGTGACGAGCTTCATCAAACAGAATGAGGATGGACTTTGGATCTTCAACCTAGGAGTGAAGTTTACATGAATTTCACAGAAGAATGTAGGAGACTCCAAACTAGGGTCCTCAACTCTGGACCTCGAGATCCACTTTCCTGCAGAGATTAGCTCCAACCTGGATTATACACACCTACCTGCAACTTTGTAGTCATTCTGAAGACCCTGATTAGCTTGTTCAGGTGTGTTTGATTAGGGTTGGAGCTAAACTCTGCAGGAAAGTGGATTTCGAGGTCCAGAGTTGAGGACCCCTGCTCTAAACCATTGCTTTCAAAACACCATGTGGATCAGGTGGAATTATTGAGCAAAAACAGATTGAGCAAAGATAGACAAAATATAATAATGTTGTGGCATCAACCTTTTTTTCTATTTCTAAGGGTAGCCGAACATCTCTGCGCAGAAAGAGCTGTGGAGTTTCCCTTTGGGGGTCCAGAGCGGTGAGATCAGTTACTATCTCGCTCCAGATCCGTAAGTGCTGCAACGGCTTATGGTATGGCTTCAGCTGCAGACCTGAAAAACACCACAGGTCAGATTTGTCTCAATCTAGATCAAATAAGAAAATCATGAGGCAAAATCTGATGTAATGGACAGAAATGTTACAAAAGTAAGTGAAGGTGATATCTGACTTGAGTTGTGGGTGTATTTTATCAGGTGTGGTGTCTCACTGAGGTTCTCTGAGCAGATCCAGATGGTGAAGTACTGTTGTGTCTCCTGCAACAGTCTCATGCCCTCCATAATCTGCTGCACTGTTGTGTTGTTCCCATGTTTCAGTTCCACAGTCCTATACGATCCATCCATGCGATAAATTCTCACCTTCTCATACTGAAACACACCAAAACGCGCTACTCTGTATCTACAAGACTTCACAATGGCGATATAGAACTGTAGCTCTGTGGAGCAGAAGCACTGTGTAGTAGAACAAAGTAGTTTCACTCTCACTGGTTTATTGTTGGCTTGCTGAAGGAGTTTCACCGCCTCCTCCCAGCTGTTCTGCTTGTTCTCTTCACATACTTGAAGGGGGGATCGTTTCTGTTGGTCCTCAATATGCTTAAAATGAAAAGAGATTGAATCATAACAAAATCCCAAAAACAATCTATCTGTCTATCTGTCTGTCTGTCTGTCTATCTATCTATCTATCTATCTATCTATCTGTCTGTCTGTCTGTCTGTCTGTCTGTCTGTCTGTCTATCTATCTATCTATCTAACATGGTAGTAATGTGCTAAAAGTGAATTAGCCATTTCTAGAAGTATAGTTTGCTATTCCATCCATTTATCCATTCTGCAGACTGCTTATCCACAGGGTTTATTGCTCTATTGCAAAGATTTTCAGATTTTTGAAAGTCAAGAGAGATGTCCTACCCATCCTAAGATTACTAAAAAGTTTTAGAAATAAGTACATTGCTGAGCAAAATAAACTTTTGAGCACACTTGGCAAGTTGTACATTACACCACAAAGGATTTAAACACCCAACTTTTCAAGTCGACTGTTTGTTGCTCATCACCATGCGCCACTAAGAAGATGCGTGTTCATTTTGCTGCTGAAATTCAGTAGTGCAAGTGAGAATAAACTCAAAATAAACAGAGGCTCAGGTGAGAATGAACACAATGAATAAAAAACATACTCATTTCTAATCCAAAAAAGAGAGAATGATTAGTACATCACTTACTCACATATGCAAGCAATCGAAGTGTAAAAACATTTCAAAGTGTAAAAACACAATTTTATGAAGTTGCTCTACATGGGACTTGAACCAACAACCTCTTAGTCACATCACTTATCTCATAGCGCCACCGAGAAATGTGTTCATATGGATGCCAAAGCACCATAGTACAAAGTGAGAATCAACTAAAAATTAAGACTTTGCATATACATTCACTGCATGTAGTATTTAATAAATTCAAACAAAATCATTCATAGGCACAACATCAGGAACAGAAGCAACTTTTGCATAATTTCTCTCCACAGTACCTCTTGCAGTCTGGGCATGTGTCACACTGAATTGCGAACCCATGACATTAAACATTCGGGATCTGTGGTATAACACACTGAGCTAGTCGCTCATGCATGTTCATCAGGCTGCTGAGGAGAGGATTGAGTGTGAGAATGAGCTCACCAAAAAAGTTCCTTAGCATGTTAAACAGATTAGCATGCTAAGCTAACTTAATGCTAACTTTAACTTAAAGCTTACGGTTAACCTGATAGCTGAAGAGCCACATTAGAAAGAATAGCAACCGGTTAGGATGCTAACCAATTAGCATGATAAGCTAACTAGCATAAATCAACAAACAGGCACGGAACTGTAGCGAATAGCAAAAATCTGTTCAGTCATTTCTGTGCGACTCGGTCCGTTTTTGCAAAAATCTTTATATCTCTGGAACACTAGGTGTTCAAGCTTAATTTGTGGTTAAAAAGTATATAAATTTAAAATTTTTTTAAAGAAAATGACCGATCGTTTAGCTTGATAAGACCCTTATTTCTCGGGCTGGGATCGTGTAGAGCCCTTTAAAGCTTCATTGAAACTACAATTTAGACCTTCAACCCATTGGTCCCCATTGAAGTCCATTATATGGAGAAAAATCCTGGAATGTTTTCCTCAATTTCTTTGCGACCGAAGAAAGAAAGACATGAACGTCTTGGATGACATGGAGGTGAGTAAATTATCAGGACATTTTTATTCTGGAAGTGAACTAATCCTTTAATGTAAGATATTGAATGTGTACAGTTTGAGGAGAGTTAATCAGAGTAATTTTCCTAGAAAAAAGGGTTCAAAAGTTATAACCATTTCAATATTGAATTTTTTAACTGGTGATAGCGCTATAGAGTTGGTCCTAGAGACCCAGATCGCTATTCTTGACCATCACTACAAGTGTCCGTTCATAGGGCTGTCATAGACACCCCATACAGAAGATAAGATAATAATATTTGTGTATATATATATATATATATATATAAATGCTACACTATTTACTCTAAACAAGTAAATAAAAAAATAATAAAATAAAATACTAAAAACTGTACAATATGAAAAATGTTTATTCATTTTGAGGTTTGTTATTCAAGTTAAAAAAGTGTTTTTAATTAAATTATATTAATATTACTTTGTTAATACATTAATTATATTAATATAATTTATATTATATTTAATTTAAATTAATAGTGTTTTGAAGGCACAGGTAATCTGAATATAAAAAAGGGGAAATTAGCATAGACAATTAAATATAAAATATTGTATTTCTCACTCTGTCTATGTCCGGGTGCTGCAGAAGCAGCTGTACAATTTCTGCATGACCCCCAATGGCTGCAAAGTGTAAAGGAGAGCTCAGCTGGCCGTTCAACAGATTGGGGTTACAGTTCCCTTTCTCCAGCAGACGCTTAGTGGCCTCCACCTTTCCATGCCTGTAGTCAGAGGAAAAACATATCGGTTTATATTTTTGAGGGCCTAATATATAAATTAATTGAGCAAAGTGGAGAGACGATGGGCAGAAGAGAAGGAAAAGGGATCCAAGTGATCTCATGTTTCTGACCTAAACAAATATTTCATATGTAATTACTTATTTAAAGAAACAAGAAGCTGTTATATACCAGCATGCATAATGAATGGGTGCCCAGTGGTCGCTGTCCAGCTGTTTAACCGAGAAACCACTGTCCAGTAGTTTGGACAGAAGCTCAGTGTCTCCTTCACAGGCACTGCGGTGCAGAGGGAAATCATCCACCCACTGGCGCTCTCTACAGGACACAGAGTGGTGACAAAAATCATGATCAATCCACCAACAGATGTATATTTAGATTCTTAATGTGGATTTAGTATTTGATAATCTCTGATTATTAATGTCTTAATAATATAATACACAGAACATTGGCACTTTAAGTGCATATACTGACTTGTCTTCTGTGACGCTGGTCATACTGTGCTGCCATTTGTCTCCCTTTGGAATCTGGATTTTGGAATAATCTGGTGCTCCCAAGCCAAAGTAAGGGTTGATGATGACTTTGTCCACCTTTATGCAAGAGTTTAATAGTTAAATCATTACCTTTAACTATTATTATGCATTCAAGTGATCAATTAGAAAAGAATTACACAAGACAAATGACTATTGAGTTTGGGGCCAATAAGATGTTTTAAGGTTTTTAAAAGATGTCTCACCAAGGCCTCATTTATTTATTTAAAATTATAGTAAAAACAGTAACATTGTTACATATTGTTAAAATTTAAAATAACTATTTTGTGTGTGAATACATTTAAAAATGTTATTTATTACTGTAATGGTAAAATGTAATTTTCAGCAGTCTTTAGTGTCACATGATCCTTCTGAAATCATTATAGTACACTGATTTGGTGCTTAAGAAAAAATTCTTATTTTCAATGCTGAAAACAGTTGTACTGCTTAATATTTCTGTGAAATGAGGATATATATTTTTTTAATATATAAGAACAGCATTTATTTTAAATAGAAATGATGTAACATTATAAATATATTTTCTGTAATTTTTGATCAAACGAATGTGTCCTTGCTGAATAAAAAGTATTCATTTCTTTCTTATTGACCCCAAACTTTTGAACAGTAGTGAACTTGGGTCTGTTCAATTAAAGGCACGGTCTATGAATGCAATTCAAAACACAACCTACTTTTTCTGGCCATAATCATGAAATAGAGTCTCACTCTGTTAGTGTACTGCAGATCTGACCCATAGAGCGGGTTCTCAATGCACAAGTCAGCTTTCTCCAGGGACATCATTTTGCTCTTGATCTCCAGAGCTGTATAACCCATATGGAGCGGGCCGTTGGTTTGCTTGCTTTCCACTGCATAGGCCGGATTACTCACACTAGTCTTCACACGGTCTACTGGAGCCGGCCGGAAAAGCGCAGGAATGGCGTGAGGCACAGTGTGCTGCTCTGCTAACCACCTGACACAACCAGTGCCAATACTTTATTAACACGTAATGTTGCTAACAACAACAATTCAATAAACATTTGTCTTATAGCTTTGAGATCCTCTGAATGCGAGTGTATTCCTAAAAAGCGCCTAAAATGATCTTTTAGAAAATAAAAACATTACATTTACAGTATTTCTCTACCAAGAAAACAGGCCAAAAATACAGATTTTTGTCCAGTCCTAGAATGAGAATGTCACCTCTACCTAATGCTAACCGAAAGGCTACAGGTTATATTAAAACAACAACAACAGTTATGACAATACGTCCTGCCCAACTTCCTGTTTCAACAGTAAATAGGCCACAGAGAAAATAAAATTGTCTTTATATTATCATAATAAGTATCTAAAGTCCTATCAGCATGATTTCCAGACACTTTGGTGGTCAGGGATGATGTTCAAACTTACTTGTCAAGAGCGAGTAG
>NW_015641038.1:873509-879697 GCF_001515625.1 Sinocyclocheilus rhinocerous | reverse complement strand
TAACTCTACCGAATCAACATTTGATGTGAATGTGTCTCGCGAGTTTCAGTTGGAGCTGGAGCCGTGAGACATAATACAGTGCATTGCTTGTGGTAGATGTTGTGTTTTGTTAGTAAATGTTTCATTATATTACTAGTGTTGCCTCCTTCGTTCACTGTTACACTACTGCATATTGCATCTGACACTGGTGTCGCTTAGTTTTCTAACGTGAGCCCACACTTTCGAACGTTTCACTCTTGCCGCGATGACTGATCGCACGCAAACACACAGCACATGCGCATGGATATCACACGCACGTCAAGCAAACCTCGGCCACATCATTCAGTGAAGGAAAATGACAAGCAGCAGCTTCCTGTTCTAGTGGTTTTTGGATATTTTAATAAAAAAATCTTACATATTGTGCCTTTAAAGCACGTGGAAATAATGTACTTTTGTGATTGCAAATAAGTCTTGTGAGTGTAACTCTACCGAATCAACATTTGATGTGAATGTGTCTCGCGAGTTTCAGTTGGAGCTGGAGCCGTGAGACATAATACAGCGCATTGCTTGTGGTAGATGTTGTGTTTTGTTAGTAAATGTTTCATTATATTACTAGTGTTGCCTCCTTCGTTCACTGTTACACTACTGCATATAGCATCTGACACTGGTGTCGCTTAGTTTTCTAACGTAAGCCCACACTTTCGAACTTTTCACTCTTGCCGCGATGACTGATTGCACGCAAACACACACCGCACATGCGCATGGATATCACATGCATGTCGAGCAAACGTCGGCCACATCATTCAGTGAAGGGAAGTGACAAGCAGCAGCTTCTAAATCGTCGTTAACATTGAAGTATACGGAGATAAAACAACGCAAGTATCGATAACAGTATTGTTTGTCCTGAAGCTTTTCGGTACTCCGGTATCGCCCCAATTACGTATCGGTCCAAAAAAATACCGGTTCTCGGTACCCATCCCTAGGGCTGTGTATCACCAGCAAAGTCACGATACGTTACTGCACTGAATTTCACCTCAGAAGAATTTAGTAACACCGCTGTTTATTAAACACTGCATACTATAGGGCTGTTGCTAACTACTGGCAGAGCAGGCAGTTGCCCTCTGCATTACGCCCATAAATAATAATGTACTCATTCTAATACATTTATATTGTAATGTACTCATTCTAATATATTTAAATCATCTTAACATTGCTGGTAGGTTATCATTGCACAAATCAACACACTATATACGTTTAAAAAATAAAAATGAAGATAGTTCTAAACTAATGCGCTGTCTTCACTGTATCTCACACACACACACACACACACGTTAAGTCACTCACGCTGCGTGCGCGCACAGACATTCTTTTTATCGTTGCCCCGCAATTTTATCAATAAAATAGCTTAACCGCTGAAGAGCTACATTATCTTTCTCAACAAGGAGCTGGTAACATCACAGTTTCTAAAGCAATTAAAGCCACAGATTCACTGTTAATAGAGAAACACGGCAAAACGGTGGTAATATATACATACACAGCCTCTCTCTCTCTCATAAATGAACACTTGATACATTACACTTATCTGAGAATATAATAGTGGAGATCGCTCAACTGCAAGCTAACCAGTGTTTTCAGAAAGCAAGCGCATTTATCCACAGTGGAGAGAGCGCATGAGCACATGGTTGCCAGGTTGACAAAAACAAGTAACACACTTAGCAGATATTTCCGTATTGCGCAAGTGGGAATTTTTTAGAAACCTTGCCCTTTTCTACTCCATTTTAAATGCTGCTCTTGTATTCAAATTAAGCAAGGTCCACTGCAGTGCACGTGCCGCGATATCGATACAGGGACGTCAAATCTGTGACAATACATTGTCATATCGATGTATCGAACACAGCACTAATTTTCAGTAAATTTTCTTTTTTTTCTGCTGATGTTAACAGAAGTCTCTCTGACCTTGGCCTGTGGAGGAAGCAGCAGATCCAAACGTAGGTGCAGGGTTAGCTTGCTGACCGAACACAGGAGCAGAATTGGATTTGGATCCGAAGGCAGAAGCTGGGGAAGTGATGGCCGAGAATGAAGGTGCTGCTGACCCAAATGCAGGAGCACTGGGTTGAGACGCGCTTTGACCAAAGATGGGGGTCTGTCCAGATCCAAAGCCAGATGAAGGTGTGGCAGAACTGAAGACAAACGGGGAAGGGTTGCCAGGTGGAGCTGGAGCTGCAAGAGATCAGTGAAATTAGACACATTTGTACACAATGACATACAAAATGTCAAAAGCACACAAGACAACAATGGGATATTTGGTGGCAAACTAACCGGAAGAGGCTGGGGTCGAGGACGCAGCAGCACCAAAAGTGAATGCAGGGGAGGATGAGTTTGTGCTTGAGCCAAATTGGAAGGGTTGTGCTGGGGCAGGTGCAGCAGAAGGTGCCGTAGGAGGTGTCGGCTGGCTGTCCTGCGGCTGCTGTCCAAACATGAAAGTCTTTTCCATGGTATGTTCATTGGAGGTACTCTGGCCAAATACAAAGGTACTTGAGGGAGCAGGTGTGGGAACCAGGGAAGAGGTAGTGGGAGTGCCGAAAAGGCTGGGGGTGGAGCTGGAGGAAGCTGGGGTGCTTGAAGAGTTGGCCATGAAGCCAAAAGTGGGCTTTGGAGCAGATGTGTCTGAAAAGCACAGTCATACAGTCAAACTGAGGTACTACTACAACATGGTATAACTAAAGCCATAAGGAAATTAGAAAAGACACCTTCACTCACCTGTCATGCTCTGTCCAAAACTAAATGACGGTTTTGGGGGTTCTGCTGACTCTGCAGGTTTCCCAAATGTAAGTGTAGGATTGGGGAAATCTTTTGGAGGGTCCGGCTCGCCGAAAGAGAAGCTCAAGGTTGGTGCCGGTTTGTCAGCTTCCTTGGAAGCACCGAATAAGACAGCACCGGAGGGTGCGGAGGTGTCCTTTTTCTCTTCGTTTTTTCCGAAGGTGAAGGTGGACGTCACTAGCGTTTGCTCTTTCGTTGATGGCTCCCCAAACTTCGATGCAGAAGATTCAGCTACTAAAGACTTGCCAAAAATAGGAATGACATTCACTGCCGTCGTTGTTGCAGTGGTTGAAACTGTTTCTGAGGGAGCAGGAGCATCATCTTTCTCAGCTTTAGACTGGGGCACAGAGAAACTAAAGGATGAATCTGAGCTTGCTTTCTCACTGGGTTTAGCTCCAAACAAAAATGCTGAACTTTCAGTGCCAGAAGCTTGAGAGCCAAAAGTAATTCCACTACCGCCACCAAATTTCAATCCTGTACTAGAATCCTGAGATTTAGTCTTTTTTTCAAGCGAGTCATCCATGGATCCACCAAATGTAAAGGTCTTTGACACGCTCTCTTTTGTTGCTGTGGATTCTGATGAGGCACTACCAAGTTTGACCCCACCAGACGCTGCAATCGAGGATAAGCCTCCAAATTTGAAGCCCTCTGATTTTGAGGTTGAGTCGGAGGACCCAAATCCAAATTTAAATCCACCTGTGGTGGAAGTAGTATCTGAGAAAGTGCCTCCAAACTTCAGTCCAGCAGAGGTCGAGTCCGTAGAGCCTTTACCAAACTTAAAACCGGATGAACTTGATTCTGTACTGTTGGACTGAACGCCAAAAGATGAACTAAAACCTGAAAAAGAAATGAGAATTCTGGTCATCAGCCTGCTTCTACTAAACAGTAAGCAGCTGCTTCGAAGTCTCCTGACTTATGGAAATATCATTGCAAGGCACTTTACCTTTGGACTCTATTTTAGCTCCTGGTTTTGCTGACTGGCAGGCCACACACTGCTGGTCCTCTGCCTTATTCTGAACACAGCACACCTCACACTCCCAGCTCCCCTCAGGTTTCTTGAACTTGTCCCCGAATCCTAACAAAGGCGCAGCAGTGCTTGCAGGTGCAGAGACTAAAGTCGAGACCGCTGTGGCTACAGCTCCTGTAATAGACCAAGGAGTAAGACATGATGTATGCAAATATTTTTTATTTGTGGGCATTAAAATGTTTTAACTCTTAATAACTGCAAAACTAAAACTTTACCAGGTTTAGAGCTCTGACAGGCTACACATTTCATATCCTGTGCCTTGTTTTGAACCATGCATACATCACAATCCCAAGACCCCTCTGGCTTCTTAAATTTGTCCCCAAATCCTAACAGTCCAGTTGCTGAAGAAGCAGTTGTTGTTACTGTGGTGGTTGTAGAAGAGGTGGCAGAGAGGGTGGACGAGGCCTCAGAAAGAGCCGGTAAAGTCAGGCTGGATTTCACTCCAGTCCCAGGTTTGGCCGTGTCACAAGCTACACATTTAACTACGTCCGGTTTGTTCCTGACCAAACATGTGTCACAGTCCCAGCTACCAGCTGGAGGAGCAAAGAGGGAGCTGATGCTTGCAGGAGCTTCTGTGGGTTTACTGTCCGATTTAGAGGCAGAGTCTGTGTTGGGTTGCGGTGCAAGACAAGCCATACACATCTTGTCCGAGGACTTGTTTTGCAATAGGCAAGTGCCACAGCTCCACGACCCTGCAGGTGGCCTGAACTTGTCTCCAAAACCAGAAAGAGAAGCCGAGGATGTTGATGTAGATGGCAAAGGTTTATAAACTGCGTTCTGAGCAGGGGATGCAAATCCTGAAAATAAGAAAAGGGTAAATGCATGCAAAAAACAATGACCTTCAAAACTTTACATGGAAAAATCAGGAAAAGCCAGTCGTACCAGGTCCCTTAAGTATATCCAATACACTGCCCTGTTTTAAGACCTTGGCAGGTTTGAAGGGTCCTTCAAACTCCTTTTCTTCACTGGCCACTGATTTGACTGCAAAACATACCGAATAGTAGTAAACACTGTAACTAAACTTCAAATGAAAATACATCTGCTTTGCAAATCAAACCTTACCTGGTGCTACCGTTGGAACAATTTTCCCATTGGAGTAAGAGGGGCCCGTCTTCATAGTAGGCGCACTGAAGGTGAATCCAGACTGCAGGGAAGAATCATTATTATTACATTTCCTTGTTTTGTATTAAACGTAAAAGCTTAAGAGAACAAAGGAGACCTACTGATGGAGAGAAAGATGCAGGACTGGCAGCTGTTGCCTTGACGATAGGTGAAGAAAACGTGAAGGGGACAGATGGTGGTGTGGATGGTGCAGCTGGCTCCTGATAAAAAAAATAAAAATGGTGCATTACAAATACTCATCCACCATAACTGCTATGAACCTCTGTCAGTTTGATAAGCCAAGACTACACCAGACAGAAGGCATAATTCTAAGGGGTCAGAGGGGAGGTAATACCTTATTTGCTGCCAGTACCTCAGAGGCAGTTGCAAATGGTTTTGTGCTGGAGGTGAGAGATGAGGAGGGGGGAGGAGAGGAGAAATTAAATGTTGGCAAAGTGAAATTGCTGGGAAGAGAGGCAGGCGGCAGGTCTGGTTCCTCGGCAACCTGAAAGGAGAACAGTTTACATGAGCATCAATCCATTCCGTTGGACAGCTTCAAAATGAGTTCTACTCTACTCAAGTCTCTGACCTCATCGTCAGGTTTTTTGGATGAAGGTCTGATGGACCTTTCCCTCTTCATTTTGCCCCCTCTTGAACCAGCGCTACTGGCTGCTGGAGTGCTGGACAAGGGGTAGGACAAACTGCTTGTGCTGGGGACAAACAAATTGATGGACTGAGTACATATGCAAGTGAAGCCACTAACAGTTCTCCTTGTCCCATTCAAAAAGAAAAGAGAATTCTAAAACGATCACAACAAATTTATTCACTCTTACCTGGGAGAGGGAACCTGGGCATGATCTGAAATGGGAGGGGATTGTCTTATCGGCTACAAAAGGCAGAGAAAACAAAACAAGTTAGTTCTCTGGAAGAGCTCAAAACGCAGACTCCATTGCTATAATCCACTTAATTACAGTGCTTGCCGTTTTTGTAGACAGTTTCAGCGTTAGGTGGACAATGTACATTACTGTTCAAAAGTTTGGGCTGAGTAAGATTTTTTTTATTTTTTTTTATGTTTTTGAAAGAAGAGTCTTTATGCTCACCAAGGCTGAATTTCTTTTAAACAGTCAAAAAGTGCTTAATGCTTCTATGTAGGGCTGTGACGGTGGCAGATTTTTACCACCGCAGTGGTAATGGACCAACTACCGCCGGTGGCGCGGTGTTGATATATATATATATATAATTAATATTAATGTTAGGCCTA
>NW_015641038.1:870946-873498 GCF_001515625.1 Sinocyclocheilus rhinocerous | reverse complement strand
TATATATATATATACTAAAATCTTATGATATTTAGTCGACTAAAACTAGACTAAAACTAAAAACAATTCAGATGACTAAAATATGACTAAAACTAAATGCCATTTTAGTCAAAAGACTAAAACTAAATCAAAATTTGCTGTCAAAATTAACACTGCTTTCCACAAAGTCTGGACCAATTTACAGCTTATTCTGGCCAAAGACTTATACGAGAAGAAAGTAGCCTAAATTAGAAAGTTAAATACACCGTCTACCGGATGCGAGCGGTGCAGGCTATAGAACTCATTATAATCAGTGATGCTACACTGGATGCAGCGCGGCGCGACATGACAAATCCCCGACAGTAAACTGCCTCGTCCTGTTTATGAGGTACTGACACAGAGTTCAAATGTCCTGTGTAGACAGACTCAACCTGTTGCAACACGGCGGTGTCGCGTCCGGTGTAGACACGGTTCACTGTTTCGCCGCCAAGCAAGCAGGCACATTAACTCCTCATCTGCACGCGCTCTTTGTGGAATAGGAATCGTTGCCACATTTCTTGTTCTCACCAAAACCAACCAGCCAGGCATTTGCGATCACAGGAACTTGAAGACACTTGTACAAACGTGGATGGGTGACATGAATGGAGATGGCTCCAGATCGGCGATGTAGTATTTGGTTTCCCAACAAGGTCCATCGCCCAACACAAAATTAATTTACTGAATGCATAAACTGTATTTTCCTGCCCTCAAACCTGCCAATCTAAAGGAAACGCTATGTATGGCGTTTGAGGTAATTTGTGAATTACCATAGACTTATAGTCTAAATAAAACAATTTGCAACTATTACCGTTATTACACTTGTATACAAAACTTCGTATTATGCTTGTTATAGAGTGCGTGACGTCACGTGCTCTACCGCCGGTGGCAGTAGACAACCGCGGTGACAACCAACCACCGTCACACAGCCCTACTTCTCTGTTGATTTTTTTTTTTTTTTTTTACAGAAATTAATAAAGACCCTCAAAATGTATTCAGCTGAATTGCAAGCACTGGCAGTTCCTTCATTTTGTTTGATTCATTTATAAAAATATATAAATAAATAAAAAAGTAAAAACCCACACACATTTATCCCAACCAATTAAAATATGTTATCCAAATATACCCCTCATTACAGTTGTTTTATAGTCATATGGTGAATTCTAATGCAGGATGCAGTGTTAACGATTGAACTCACAGTGTCCCTGTTGTTTTTCTCCACTCCTCTGTTCACTCCACCTGGGGTAAGTGATGGTCTAAAGGATATTGAACGGTTACCAGACACTGCAGCAGCTGCAGGGACCACCAGCTTTTGCACAGGAGGGACTGACGGCTCCAGCTGTGTATCGAAGGAACAACATTACAAATAGAGCAGACAGTTCCCTACACCACTGCACAAAAGGATATTAGGCTATTCATTTTCTGAGAGATATATATATATATATATATACACAATATAATATGTTCCTGTGGCTCAGTGGTAGAGCATTGCGTTAGCAGCGCAAAAGGTCGTCGGTTCGATATATATAAAAACATATATATAAAAATTTGTAATTACCCATACAGGGATTTTATAATTCTACATCCATATTTTCAAGACCTCAGTACAAGTGGCAATCAACATGAAAAATTAATGGACATCAAAGGCATGAACACGCCTGTTATGATTCATCAAGTGTGCTCACTTGAACTGCAAAACAACAATCTCACAGCCCTGGATATTTTGGACTATGGACATCCGCCACAAATGGTTATTACAGGCTTCAGGTTTCTAGTGTTGGGTGAATAGGCACATTGTTTGGGATTAGTAGCCAGCTGCCACAGTTGTTTACAGTTAAAGACAAGCAGCAGAAGCAATGTAAAAGTTGCCAATTTTACAAGATCAGGGGTTAAAGCAAAAAAAAAAATCTTTTTGACAATTTTTCCTCAGCCAAACCCGTCACACACCCAGTTTAAGAGCAGTTTTTTTTCTTGTAATTAGGAGCGCTTGTTCTCCTAATTAAAAAAAATGTAGGAGCACCTTCTGATCAATAATAAAAAATTCTGATCAAAAATTAGCCTTTCTAATATGAGGTGACATTTGACTCAGTGATTTACAGGGGCATTTTCTTTTTACCTTTGTGATGGCATTTTTCTAATTTTAATAAATGTATAAAGGTCTAACTATAATCTATTGAACTGCAAAATAACACTGGTTAGTCTTCACTGTATAATGAAAGGCAGCAGGAGGTTTATTTAGGCTGCTGTCTCTTTAAGTCCTCATGCACGGATCTAATATACTGTTACACGTGGCTCTATGCTTACTTTTCTTTTTAGGAGCTCTTGTCCTCCTAATTTAAAAAATTTAGGACCACCTTCTGATCAATAATAAAATTCTGATCAAAAATTATCCTTCCTAATATGAGGAGACATTTGACTCCTTAAAGTGACTTACAGGGGTATTTTCTTTTTACCTTTGTAATGGCATAATTTTCATCTGTCAAATTCAAAAATGTATTTTTTTTTTTAAATTTCTATTTAAAACAATATAATAAGTA
>NW_015641038.1:865624-870928 GCF_001515625.1 Sinocyclocheilus rhinocerous | reverse complement strand
TTCATGTGGAGATTAATGTTTTAAATATAAAATTTTTAATACAGAAATATGAAATGATTTAAATAACTGAAATTATACGCTAAAAATGAAATTAAATCCGCCGCAAGTCACTAATTTTATCACCGAATCATTCATTTAACTGATTCTGATCACAGCAATACAAGCACTCTCAAACCGACTGACACGACCTTTTACAACCAAAAACAGACGGGAATCAACATCTGCTTGCGATCTAGCTACATGTTTACTCAACTCACTTTAAACCAGCATCCAGAGCTTTTAATAACTTCCGTTTGCGATTTATTACGGATTTTGGTCATTTAACATTGCTTTGATGCGAGCGGCGTTATGTTGTCACTGAGAAGCTGCAGCCGTGGTGGGGATGATTTTTGGGCAGAACAACAACAATGCACTAAATGTTTCTTTTCCCCTCATTTTTTCCAATTGACGGAAATCCGTCGTAGACTCGCTGCAATTAACGGAAATCCGTCGTAGCGACGGAGAACTTTAATCCCTGCAAGATGTACTAAGGTACAGTAGTAAATTGTTTCTAAGCATGAAAAATATGTATGGATTTCTTTTTCTACACATCCACGATAGACCCTGTTTTTATCTGACACTTCAAATTCTTAAATAGCTCTAGACTCACCCTTTTCCTCTTTGTCTGGAAATTTGAAACGTCAAGGTCTGTGTGATTCAGTGACTGAAAAAATAAAAAAAAGTAAAGTTTAAAGACTGTATGGACTGAAAACTTAATTGAAGTGAATTTCAAAGTGTTGTAAAGTAAAAACTACTATGACACGGTACTTACAGCTGACAGAGGTGATGAAACTGTAGACGGAATTCTTTTTGCATCCTGTAAAGTTACCAAAACATGTTTTTAATTAAATGCTTACTTTTGTTGCTTTTCCCACATCTAAGGGAACTATTTGTATAGCAACTGTTTATTTTACAGAAACATTTGTTCAATTTTAAACTCTTTCTTCTATAGGCTTAGTAACACTGAAATGTTTTATTTGATTTTTTCACCATAGCAGATAGCACAGACAGTAAACTCACAGCAAGAGGACTGGACATGCGCTCCAGGGACTGTAGGATGCGTCTCGCTGTGGCACTGGTCACTCCACAGGGTTGAGCTCCAGCTGGCTTTGCCTTTATCTGTCTCCTAACGGGAGGCTGAGCAACCACAGACCAGATTTTAAAATCTTATAAGAGTATAAAATTTAATATGAAATAATAGTACTGGCCTATGAAATAAGAGTCAATCATTGGCATGATTGTTCAGACCTGGTAAGGAGTAGCTGGGCGTGAACGAGCTGTTCTCATCGCAGCTCCTCCATATGTGGTCTTCCCTGGGTAGAAGGGTGAATCCCCCAACTGACTGGAATTTAGCACTGAACTGCTCAACACTGACTATAAGAGAACAAACATGCCTAGCATTAATCTCCATCTCAGTAAAGTGAGCAGTCATTAGTCATCTGACAAGACAACTTGGACATTAAAAGGAACCTTAAAAGAACACTGATTGCTCATTGTTCATTTTTCAAATTATACACTACTGTTCAAAAGATTTGTTAAAAAAAAAGGTATATTTTGCTCATCAAGCCTGCATTTATTTGATTAAAAACAAAGTAAAAGCAGTAACATTGTGAAATATTACATATTATTATAACATTACCAGTTTTCAATGTCACGTGATATGCTGATTCGGTGCATTTCATATCATCAAAGATGGAAACAGTAACAGTTGTGCTGCTTAATATTTTTGTTATTTAATTTTAAATAACACTCACAACCAAATTTATTGCATTATAGTATTCTTGTAGTAGTAATTTAAAAATTAAAATAAAATAAATTAATAATAAATCTTACTGGCCCAAACTTTTGTATATTAGTAATCAAAGAAAACCCCCCCATCAACCTTGAAATAAGTTCCCAGAAAAATATGACCTCAACCCTCTACGCACACCTTGGCAATAGAATCACCATTGGCTAGTATATTTTTTAGTTCACTCACCAGACTGATATACTATTTGTATGTATGCATGTATGCATGTATGTATATATGTATGTATATATATATATATATATATATTAATCACGTTGTCAGTGTTCACACGAGTTTACAGTGCGTCAAAAACAGGTACGCTGCGCATCCATTGAGATGAACTGAAAAAAAAAAAAAAAACGCACAGATCCCTTGACGGAAAGTGAAACTCTGAAGCGCTCAGTCTGAGAGTGTTCGGCAAGTGAAAATATATCTGTGCTTAAATAATACTTAGCCTCCAACTCACACACTGGCGAGTAAAATCTAAGAATTTATTAGCCAATGGCTAATGTTAGACATAATTTAGTCGCCCAGAGTGAGGGTTTAGTCACATATGCGAGTGATTTGCATTGTAGAGGATTGGACCTACTTACTGATGAGGAAGTGCCAAAAACCGACAGGTTGAAGGCTGGTTTTTTCAGCCCAGAGTGGGCTGTCTGCGATCCAGTGTGGGTGCGTTCTGTCTCTGGAGACCAGAGGAGCGGCATAGTCTTCGATGTGGGCACATCTGGAAGAAGATTAAGCTCTGTGCTTAGTTCTATCTATACCTAATTTAAGACTCCAATGAAACTTGACAATTCAAATGCCTATCAACAAAACTTGTCTATTGGTTTCTGCTCAGAAATGCGGTTGCTCACCTTTATCAGACGCACGTGACGAAAAGCCACTGGTAGTCGAGATATTGTCATCCTCATGCTGAGAACTGGAGTCCTTAATCTCTTTCACCAGGGAGAAGTTGGAGGTTACAGCGAAAGGGCTCCCTGAGAAGGGTGCTGTGGACGTGGAGGGCTGGGAGAAGAGGGAGCTTGTGCCACCTAATGCAGGGGAACCATCCAGGGAGGGGAAGTGCAGGTGGGTCCGATTGAGCGGAGGTCTCGAAAGAGCTTCCTGGAAGTTCAGTGATGCTCTACTTGTAGATGGTTCTAAAAAAGGAATTCAGCATTTCAAGTCAAGAACGCAAGCAGCGTTTAAAATAGCCACCTACACAGTTCTCTAGGTTTTGGAATAACACCTGTGCATATCTGCCAGACAGCACCTACTCATCATACCTGTGTTACTTGTGCTCGGCTCTGGAGAGTCTCGTCCATCTGGGAGCGGGGTGACTTCGTCACTGCCATTAGGGGGAGGAGCCACGTTGTTCCGGTCCACCCCGACTGCACCAGTATCACCCTCTGGAACTTCTCCATTTTTGAAGTATTTCTGCAGCCAGGAGGGGACTATGCTCTTCACTGTATCTGTCACTCGACTGATCAGGCCAGGCTGCTGCAGGAGCCAAAGGGACAAAATTAGCATATCCAGCAGCAACAAAAGACCAAGAGCAATACCTTAAATCTCATTAATAAAAACAAATCCATTACTAAGGCAATTAAACTGTTGTTTCGGGCAAAAATACAAATCCATAATCTATAATAATGCTCCATCCATCCCCTATAATTAGGGGTGGGTTTCACAGGGTACCTCACGATACCGATAATATCACGATACAGCAATTCTGCGATAATCAATATATATTGCTAGACAATCCTATAATGATACATAACGATATCTGTCTATGAAAACAAAATGCCTATGAAAAGGTTAAGTGCAGGTTCTCTCTCTTCATTCAAGTCCAAACTGCTGAAAATTCTGCAAAAATTAAAATTGTCATCATTTATTCACTCTCAAGTTGTTTTAAACCTGAACGAGTTACTTTTTTGTAATCATTGTAATTTTTGGAGAAACACGGCACTCTTCGTGTGAAATTGAATAACTATATGAAGTGGTATAAATATATACATTTTCTGCCATCATATCTTGAATTTGTGATCATTCTAAATGCATTTGATTTAGACTGAATCATGCAGTGAAAGAAAACACACTAAATGCGCACACGCACTAGTCTAGACTTCACGTAATGTATGCGTGCGCTCTGTAGGGATGTTTTGAATGGTTTTTGCAAAATACTCGATAATGTCAAATCGCACATCGTTAAAACAACAATTACGATATTATCACAGATGATATATAATCGCACACCCCTACTTCCATAGTATTTATTTTCCTTCAATCAAAGTTAATGGGGACCTGCAACTGTTTGGTTACCCAAAATTTCTTCTAAGACAGACATTAATACAGGTTTGGGACAACATGAGAGTGAGTAAATGACAGAATACATTTTTGGGTGAACTACCCCTTTAATGACAAGCAGCAGCATGTTTAGTACAATTAGTCTGCTGTCACTTTAAGAGCTCCACGTATCTAATATACAGGCATGCAGCCTTTTTTCTCTCAACTGTTTACTTTCACTTTAGACATAACCAACTGTGTTTTTTTATGTAAACCTTGTGTGTTTTTGACAGTATTAGCACAATCAAACACAAAATCATATCGCACAGAGGACGACAACAATATAGGCCTATTGCCATTTCGATATTTTGTCCCACCCCTATATAAAAAGTCCAGTCCATGTTGTCCTCTCACATAAAAATTCACCGACATTTGTTTAGAACGCTTTTGGACTATTATCACTTGTAAATGGTGATTGATCTGGGCATCTCTCTCCTGATTCAGACAAGATGACTTTCACTTGAAAAGGAATGTGTTACGAATACAGGGCTCATATTTTAGCCAGAAGCAACGGTTTGAAGTAAAAAAAAAACATCTTGATGGATTTGTTTTACAAGCACACCGCTTTACATGCGACAAGACCCTTAATTGATGGACTGGAGACGTGGATTATTATGATGTTTTTATCGGCCATTTGAACTCTCATTCTAACAGCACCCATTCACTGCAGAGGATTTATAGATGAGTAAGTGATGTAATACTAAATTTCTCCAAATCCATTCTGATGAAGAAACAAAGTCATCTACTCCTTGGATGGCCTGAAGGTGAGTACATTTTCAGCAAATTTTCATTTTTGTGTGAACCATGCCTTTAAGCAACAAGACTTTGACACCTTTACATCAACTTTTTCTGCCTCAACCAGTTGCTCATTCCAATGATAAATCAAAAGGTAATTCTTTGTTTTATTTTTAATCCTAAACCTTTTGGATTTGAACAGCTGATACAAATGTTAAGAGCTTCAAGGTAGAGACCTGCGTGGGACGGATTTTTCAGTCCCGCTCCTGCAAGATTCTGTCCCGCGCCTGCAGAAATATATCTTATCTGGTCCCGCTCCAACTGATTGGCCATTGCATTCCAGAAATCAACAGTTGAGTCTGTGATTGGCTACATTGCGCAACCCTTTAAACACGTGTTATAAATAGAAACTATGC